>NW_017536552.1:291028-296324 GCF_001853355.1 Bactrocera latifrons
TATTTCGTCTTGCCCTCGTTCACTGCCAGACCCATTTGTGTTGCTTCCTTGTCCAGTCTGGAGAAAGCAGAACTAACGGCGCGGGTGTTGAGGCCGATGATATGAATGTCATTGGCATACGTCAGCAGCTGTACACTCTTATAGAAGATGGTACCTTCTCTATTTAGTTCTGCAGCTCGAACTATTTTCTTCAGAAGCAGGTTGAAAACGTCGCACGATAAGGAATCGGCTTGTCTGAAACCTCGTTTGGTATCTAACGGCTCGGAGAGGTCCTTCCCGATTCTGACGGAGCTTTTGCTGTTGCTCAACGTCAGTTTACACAGCCGTATTAGTTTTGCGGGGATACCAAATTCAGACATCGCGGCATAAAGGCAGCTCCTCTTCGTGCTGTCTAAAGCAGCTTTGAAATCGATGAAGAGGTGCTGTGTGTCGATTCTCCTTTCACGGGTCTTTTCCAAGATTTGGCGCATGGTCCAATCAGTTTGTTGACGGTGGGTTTTAATCTTTCACACAATATGCTCGATAAAACCTTATATGCAATGTTGAGGAGGCTTCTCCCACGGTAGTTGGCGCAGATTGTGGCGTCTCCTTTTTTGAGGATTGGGCATAGCACACTTAAATTCCAATCGTTGGGCATGCTTTTGTCCGACTATATGTTACAAAGAAGCTGATGCATGTTCCTTATCAGTTCTTCGCCGCCGTGTTTGAATAGCTCGGCCGGCAATCCATCGGCCCCCCGCTTTGTTCTTCATGCGGGTAATTGCTATTCGAACTTCTTCCTGGTCAAGCAATGGAACGTCTGCTCCATCGTCATCAATTGGGGAATCGGGTTCGCCTTCTCCTGGCGTTGTGCCTTCAGTACCATTTAGCAGGCTAGAGAAGTGTTCCCTCCATAATTTAAGTATGCTCTGTGAATCGGTGACTAGATCATCTTTGGGGGTTCTACATGCTCCGGTCTTGAAACCTTCTGTAAGTCGCCGCATTTTTTCGTAGAATTTTCGAGCATTACCCCTGTCGGCCAGATTATCAAGCTCTTCATACTCACGCATTTCGGCCTCTTTCTTTTTCTGTCTGCAAATGCGAATGGTGAGTCTTTGGTCAGTTGTTAATTTTCCAGGTCTAAAACCACACTGATAAGGCCCAATCAGTTTGTTGACGTTGAGCTTTAATCTTTCACACAATACGCTCGATAGAGCCTCATACGCGATGTTGAGGAGGCTTATCCCACTGTAGTTGGCGCAGATTGTGGGGTCTCACTTTTTGTGGATTGGGTAAAGCACACATACAAACAACATTACAAAAGAGCTGATGCATGCTCCTTATCAGCTCTTCGCCGCCGTGTTTGAATAGCTCGGCCGGCAATCCATCGGCCCCTGCTACCTTGTTGTTCCTCAGACGGGTAATTGCTATTCGAACTTTTTCATGGTCGGGAAATGGAACGTCTGCACCTTCTATTGGCTTTATGCATTCACTGCCATTCAGAAGGCTGGAGAAGTGTTCTCTCCATAATTTAAGCATACTCTGAGCATCGGGTTCTACCTCCTTGGGTTCTACAAGAGTATGCTCCGGTATTGAAACCTTCTGTTAGCCAACTTGTCAAGCTCTTCATACTCACGCATTTTTCTATCTGCAAGTGCGTCTGGTTTCCCTCTTCAACTCTCGGTATCTATCCCATCGCGCACGTGTTGTGGTCGATCGTAACGTTGCGAGGTAGGCAGCCTGTTTTCTCTCCGCTGCGACACGACACTCCTCGTCGTACCAGCTGTTGTTTTTCACTTTCCGAAAACCAATGGTTTCGGTTGCAGCTGTACGTAAGGAGTTTGAAATGCTGTTCCCTTATACCGAGTTGTTGACGAGTGCTCTCGGAGAGCAGGAGTGCAAGCCAAGTAGAAAATCGTTCTGCTGTCTTTTGATTGCAGCTTCTTGACTTCGAACCTTCCTTGTGTTTGTTGACGCGCCTTTTTTGCTGCATAGAGGTGCGAATCTTGACTGCAACAAGATAGTGGTCCGAGTCGATGCTACGACCACGTCTAGAACACTGGAGACATGTCTTCCGTCTATCACAACATGATCGATCTGATTGGTGGTTTTTTGATCCGGAGACAGCCAAGTAGCTTGATGTATCTTCTTATGCTGGAATCTAGTACTACAACTAAAAATATTTCGGGCCCGGCGATCGATCGAGTCGACCGGCGTCAACCCATTTGGAGATGTTTCCTCGTGGAGGCTGAATTTACCGACCGTAGTGCCGAAGATACCTTCTTTGCCAACCCTGGCGTTAAAGTCGCCAAGTACGATTTCGAAGAAACTCGCTTTGATGCGGATTGTGGCTAGACGTTCATTCAGCGGAGTGAATGATAGTACTCGGCGACGGAGTCTCTCTCCCACCACGAATTCCACACCAAACTTGCGCTCCTTTATATGGCTACTAGTAGTTAATGCCACAAGGACCTACTCGTCTCTGTCCTTGTCCCGTCCATCGCATTTCGTGGACGGCGCTGATGTCAGCCTTTATTTTTACGAGGACATCAACCAGCTGGGCAGCGGCCCCTTCCCAATTAAGGGACTGGACATTCCAGGTGCATACCCCCAATTCAACGGATGTTCTTTGGCTACCCAGAGGGTACTTGGTCAAGGACCGGAAGTCGTGAGCTGCTTGAGTCATATGTAAAAGAATCGTTTCTGGTCACTCCCAAGTGAATGGCGATCAGAGAACTTTCCTCACTTGCGTGAACTTCTACACATGACTCCGTCCTCCAGTTTTTTATTATTATTTATTTACTGTTTATTGTTGGTCTCAGCTTACACTTTTTTCATTCACATTTATACGCCAGTACGCCGGCCATTCTTCGACAGATCTCAAGTGCTCCGCTAATATTTTGATTCTATCAGTCGCGGATTAAGTATTTTGCCGCCCGAGGCCCTGTCTGATTAGCCGGATGAAATTTTATTTCTTTGAGCCCGTTCATATTATTAAGTTTTGTTTCATAAAAGTATAATTGTTAAACAATACAAATATATATTAACAACATAAATAAAAATCAGTTTTCTTAAACTATAATGTATAACTTAATTTTTAAATATCTTTTTTTCTGGCTCTCGTCTGAGCAAAATCATCAATTATGTCGTTGTAATCAATTTCTTGAACTTGTTGGGCTTTAATTGACAGTAGTGCTAAAGCATTGAGTCTCTCCTGGCTCAAACTTCCGCGTAAATAAGTTTTGACTTTTCTCAAGGTGGAAAAAGATCTTTCTCCTGAACAGTTCGTAGCCGGAATACTCAAAAAATACGTAGAGCAATATCTACATTTGGATAAACATCTGGAAGATTTAGAGGATTCAAAAAATTTTATATTCCTTGCGCGGAACGAATATATTTTGTGTTCATTAGAGAATCTTTGAGTTGACAGTGCAAATGAATACATTCATTCGCGAAAGTATCTTCCAAATCATCAGAATACTTAGTAACGAATTCATCTGAGCGAATTTTTAATTCATTGGTATCTATTTCATATAAATTGTCAAAAAAATTAAATTTTTCCTAAAAAAAGTATCTTAAAGTACCTTAAAGTATCTAAAATTAGATAGTTAAGGTTGGTTCGAAAATTTTCTTCTCCAGATAAAGCTGTTCTTTCATTTTCCCATGACTCGTCAGCCTGATATGTTCGGGGTTTTTTACGACGGGTGTCATAGTGGTAATAATTTTGAACTCCAGATAGTGTTTTGGCTTTTTTTCGTAATCAGAAAATTGTTTGTCTCTCATATCGTGGAGAAATAATGCCAAAGAACTATAAATTCTTATCACAGATGATAAATCAGCTTGAGAATCCTGAAGCTTCTTACTCGCAGCATTAAAGCGATTCAAAATTGCATTCCAAACAATGACTATAATTGCTGTTTCTAGATGTTGTAATTTTTGCTGTAGTCCCTTAGCTTCAGCTCGCGTAGTAGGTTTTTCATCTTTGCTTTCAAGTGCAACAATTATGCCAGGCCACTCTTTTTCTAATGTATAGCATGCATCATGTCGAGCCGACCAACGAGTTTGAGAAGTCTATTAAGTCTTAAACTTGTATGCTGTCTTAAAATTTCCCGACGATGTATCGAAACGGTAAAAAAAATTATATAATTCTTGCAAAGTGGGGAAAAAACAACTGCTTTGGTAATAGATTCAGCTGCACAAGTTCCCACTAAATTTAAAGAGTGACTAGCACAAGGAACATATTCAGCTAATGGATTAGTTGTTTTGATTCGTGCTTGCACGAATAACCTGACCTGTTGCTTGAATTATCGTAAGATTGACCATGATAATTCATTATATTTAAAGCATTATCCTCAAGCGATTTTAACAAAGCATCTTCAATATCTTTAGCCTTATGGATAGTATTTAGAATGAATTCCAGAAATCGTTCGACAATTTTACCATTGTTACGTACCTATCTAATAATTATGGTGAGTTGATCAACATCAGCAATATCAGGCGTGGAATCCACAATTACACCAAAATACTTAGCAGATTGCACATCTTTAGAAATATGTTGCAATACTTTATTTTGAATTAATAATATTATATAATTTCTTCGTAGATTGTCATAGATAAATATGAGGTATTTCCACGGACAGGGTGCGCATATAATTTTAAATGTTCTGATAAAAGCGGATCAAATTTAGCAAGCAGCTCGACTGAACCTAAAATTTTCCACTATGGGGATCTCCAATTCGTTCTGAATGTCCTCTAAATGACAGCCCTCTTATTGCGAGAGATTTAATTATCACAATTACTCTTTTTTCCAGTAAAAGATTTCTTCATCGAGCTGCTCCATTAAACGTTGATCAACACGGCCTTGAATGACAGCTCGAGCTCTGAAGTTACTAATGTTAGTCATTGAAACAGCACATTTTTTGAAAGTGAATATTTGTTTGCAAAAAAAATATCAGACGTGACTTTTTACTACGAATTAAGGTTGTCTACAATAAAGTGAGTTAATTCAAGTAAAAATGGGCCGTGGTAAGCACTGTACTCCGGAAGAACGACGCGTTATGCAAAATATGGAGAAATATGGGAAAACTGTTGCCGAAATTGCTGTTTTATTGAATTGTTCCCGAAAAATTGTTTATAATGGCCTTAAACTCATTAAATCTAATAAGATCTATTTGACCAAAAACAAAACTCCAATCAACGCGAAAGACAACAATTACTGCAATTCCCACGACAGCCGGTTCTACGTACCGGAATTGACTCGGATTTCATCCGACCATGGGCTGTCATTTCGGCGATCTAACCCCGTTTGGATCGGTGA
>NW_017536552.1:296719-297878 GCF_001853355.1 Bactrocera latifrons
CGCTGCGCCGCCACCCACCTCGAGTGGCCAACAGAGGACCTCCACGGTCCCCCGGAGCTCAACTAGGCAACATAGCTCTCACTCTGACTTGTCCCCCCTAACCTTCATCTCGCTCCAAACCTCGTGCGAGAACCAATCAGCAACTCTTGGTCTCTCGCACAGTCTGTTCCGTGTGTCAGACCGCCATACGCCGGAACGTCACATCAGTCAAGTGCAACTCTTGTGCTGGCGGGTGTCACTTCCCGGCGTGTTCCGGCCTGCGCACCACACGTGAGTGGAATGAGTCGTACGTTGCCCCATGCTGCAGGAGTCGGCCCCCGCAACACACAACAGTGGCGTCGCCAACAAACACCCCAGTGCGACAACCGCCCATGCGGGTTCTGCAGCTGTAACAAATACCACCTGCACGTCCCTCCCTCACCCCCAGGATCACCCACGACAAACGCGACTACTTCAATTCAACTGCAACGGACTCCAGAATAAGATCAAGGAGATAGTTGCACTTATGAATCGGGAGCGCGTATCGATAGCTGCGGTCCAAGAAACCAAGCTAAACAGCCGCTCAGATCTCCTGAGTTGTGCCGGTTTCAACGTCATACTTAAAGATCGCGAGCGAGATAATGGTGGTGGCCTAGCCTTCATATTGCACAACACCGTGCAGTATCGGTGTTCGATGAAGACATCGACCGCAGGGATACTACCCTAGAATGTCAGGGCATAGCTATCCGGTCAGGCGATGTCGAGCTCGAAATATTTAATATATACATCCCCCCAGTTACATGTTGCCCTACAGAATATCACCCGAATATAGGTGCGCTACTTCGTGGTGAAAACCGTTTGGTGCTAGGCGACTTTAACGCGCACCACGATTTTTGGTATTCCTGTCTGTCAAATGACCGTAGGGGGATAGAGCTGGCGGAACAGATTGACGATTCGACATTCTGCACAAAGAATGACGAAGCCCCCAACAGAGTTATGGGCACTTGTAGTAGCTCGTCCGATATTACAATCGCTAGTGGTGGTCTGATAAATAGCATAACCTGGCGACCTATGCYAACTCTCGCATCAGACCATCTATCCATAATTATCTCGATCGAGACACCTGCCGATTTCGTTTCTGTGGACAACCGCACCTTCGTTAACTTCTACAAAGCTAACT
>NW_017536552.1:298604-316034 GCF_001853355.1 Bactrocera latifrons
TTGAAGCCTTGTTACTCCCGACCTTCACTCACCACCTGAGCCTAGCCAGCCACTAGCATGGATTCCGTAAAATGCACAGTACCACCACAGCACTTAGCGTCATAAATGCTCAGATAGTTCGTGGTCTCAACCAGGAACCATGAGGGAACGATCCTCGTAGCGTTGGACCTGTCAAAAGCTTTTGACATGGTCAATCGCACAACGCTACTGCAGGACATTGAGAAAACCACGCTTCCTCCAGGGCTCAAGTGGTGGACCATGAACTATCTGAACGGTCSWCAGTCATCCGTACTATTTCGAGGTGTAACATCTAAACTGAGAAGAATTAAACAGGGGGTTCCGCAGGGTGGTGTCCTCTGCCCGTTACTGTTTAACTTCTACATCTCGAAACTCCCGCAACCACCAGAGGCGGTTTCCATAACCTCGTACGCTGATGACTGTACGATATTGACGTCGGGCAATGGAATCAATGGAATCGATGGTAAACAACTACCTCTCCGACCTTTCTCGTTTCCTCACTGCACGGAACCTCCAACTTTCCCCTACCAAATCCGCAGCGACCATATTCACAAACTGGACGAAGGAGTATAGACTGGAACTTAATATTGCAGTCGACGGCGTCAAAATTCCGACTGTAAATAAGCCTAAGATTTTAGGTGTCTCGACAGTCTATGCTCTTTCTCTCCATATACAACCGCGATCATCGCCAAAGTACAGAGCCGCAACAAAATCCTCAAGTCGCTACCCGGCAGCACATGGGGAAAAGACAAAGAAACGTTGTTGGCAACTTACAAGGCAATCGGCCGGCCGGTCCTTAACTACGCAGCACCTATATGGTCGCCTGGATGCAGTGGCACGCAGATGAGGAAACTACAGACCTGTCAGAAYACAGCACTYCGGACTACGACGGGATGCCTCTTGATGTCTCCCATCGAACACCTTCACAGCGAGACGCTTATGCTCCCAGTTAAGGAGCATAACGAACTCCTCTCCAAGCAGTTCGTGCTGGGATGTTTTCGTAGAAATCATCCTTGCAGTCACCTGCTTGGAGCGCAACCGCCTCCTAGGAGCACCAAGAGGTCATTCCTTGACCACGTCGACGACATCGAACAATACGCCGACAGGACCTCGGACGCAACAGACTTCCGACAGGTACTGACCACCATTCACAGTGGAGCCATCAACACCTTCACCAACTCCCTCCCCGTGAATGGCGTACTTGGAGTCAAATCACCACCCATAGCAGACGAAGAGCTCGAGTTGCCGCGAGAAACGCGAGTGACCCTTGCGCAACTTCGTTCTACCCAACGAATGTCCTGCATGCAACGAGTCTCCGCATGACACTGGCCACCTCGTTGCATGCCCAACCAACCCCACCCATCTAACACCCCTTTCCCTTTGGTCCGACCCCGTCGAAACAGCACGTTTCCTGGGCCTCCCGTTAGATGACATCGACGACAACACTGACAACCCTCACCATCCCAACGGGGACTGATAATCGTTATAACAACAACAACAACAACAATTACTGAAGATAAAGCCATAGTCCGGAAAAGCAAGGCCCACCCGTTTAAGTCTTCACGACAAATAATGCAGGAAATCAATGACGAATATGGATTAAATATATCGCGGAAGACTATTGGAAGACGTGGAAAAAATTATTCGAATCAACGGAAAAATGGATCGGTATCATGGAACCATTTGCCTTTAATTGCATGCCCCTTCGCTGGACTGCAGGATAACGACCCTAAGCATACGGCGAAGGTCACAAAGGATTGGCTTACGAAAGAAAATATAAATGTTTTGGATTGGCCAGCGCAAAGCCCTGACCTTAATCCCATAGAAAATCTATCAAACGATGTTAAAATTAAAATTGCGGTTAAACATTTCTCAAATTTTGAACATTTATGGGAAGGTATTAAGGAAGCTTGGTACTCCATCCCAAAGGAGAGGTGTGAGAAGCTTGTAGAAAATATGGTACGCAGATGTAATGCCGTAATGCAAAATCGGGGATATAGTACCAAGTATTAGAAATGTAAATATATTATGGAACCAAATCGTTGATTAAAAATCATTAATTTCACATATTTTTTCAGGTTTTTTAAATTGTGCTATTTGAATGTCCAAGTCATTTTAGAGGGAGCTCAAGTTTTTCAATTAATATTAATTATTCGTGAATTGCTAATTGTTATTTTTTACTTAGATGATAAATTGATAAACAAATAATAATATTTTTAGCCCTTTTTAGCTTTTTAAAGAACTTTGTTAATTGTATAGTATAAGCTCTTATTTCTTCTTATGACTATGTGCGCTATTTGTGTGATCTGTATATATCGACATAAATATATACTTGTATTTTAATAACATTTTACAATAATTACGAATTATTGCTTTAAGCTATAAAAGTTCGTTAATATTCGTCAATATAATTCACAATATTGCAAATATTTTTATATACAAACAAAAAGATGAATTTTAAATGAATACTTATATCAATTCATATATGAAACACCGTAATCATTGAAAATAAAATAAGAAAACATTGTGCAATTTTAGAAGCGGCTCACTTGTAAGATTAACTTTACTAAAGATACAACAAGTCAACAGAGCTTTGAAAATTCGTCAGAAAAAGCTTATCAATATTCAATTATTTCTGTTATAAAACATTTTTTATCAGTATGGCACTCACGAATAAAAAGTTAATCAGAAAATCAATTACATTCTATTTCATAGAAATTTATTTGTAAATTTATATAAAACAATCAGAGTATTTGTAAATTTATATAAAACAATCAGAGTAAATCCTTAGAATGTATTGTCGTTACATTATCTCAGATTCAAGAATTTTGACATTCTGAAAAATTGGCGCCCCCCAAATTGTGCCGCCCTAGGCCCGGGCCTCGTGGTATTATATTATTTTCGTGGAGGAAAGGGGACATCTTTGATAGTAACTCTTTTTCAGAGTTTCAGAGATTCGAGTGACTCTTTAGCTGTGTTAAGTAAGCTGGACAGCTTAAAGTTGGTTTTTGGGCAATTAGGTTGAAATACCTTTTATAGGTGATTTGCAAAACAATTAGCCTTTTCTTCGTCGATTCAAGCCCAATTTCCACCCCAGCATGTTGGAGTTAATTTTTGGCTTCATGGACTCTTGGGCTTTCCAAAGGGAATTTTGCTGGCTTGAAAACAACTTCTTTACATACATTTCAGTGTTGGATTCTTAATCGCGTTTAAGGCCTTTTTTTAATTTACGTATAGCAGACTTCAATTGAAGCTGAGTGAAAAGGGAGAGATTTATCTTGCATTCTTGTATTGCACTTCTTTTTTCATTTATAGTACAAGCCTTTCTATTTCACTATTAGTGATTTTTCTGAAACCAAGCGGCTTATAGATTTTTTTTTGGTGTTGCTAAGACAGCTGCATTAGTTATTATATCAGTGAGTTTTCTTATCCTGTATTTATTTTGTACTCAATATTAATGTAGCTTATTTTTTATACTTTAGCCAGCTCGTTTATAAGATGTTACCCCCACTTTCGGTTCAGCGAATATGGGTTGTTCCCGTTATCTTTCTTAATACAGGAGAGTGATCAGAAGATAGGTTAGTATCAACTGTTATGTGCGAATTATCGACAAGGCCAATACGTCGGCTTACGTGGAGATATTACGTCAAGGTTATTGCGCCTATTTATAATAGTGTGATATAGATGTCGTCCTTTCGAATTATTTAGTCGTAAGCCCCAATATGTGTGTTTTGCATCTCCACCAGCTATAAATCTTTGACCCAGTGTTCCAAAAGAGTCTTTAAATTGAGTGTCTGTAATTTTAAAACGAGCCATCAAGTTTAAGTATCCGCAGCGATTGCGCCGTAGCATGAGATTCTAATAGCGTGGTGACTTTATCGTTTTTTTAAAAACACTGCTGTTCCACCAAGTGCCTTTCCATTTGGGTGGTTTACTTAGAGTCCAAAACCAGATATAGAGACATTGTTTTTATCCGTAAATGTAATAGCATTACTTAAATATTATTTTCCTCCAGAAATTAGTTAGTTCCAATTTATATCGGTTAACACCACTAGCATTTCTTAAACATATGTTCTAAACGCTCATTTTTTACTTAAAAAAGTTTGCAACATTTGATTCTGTGATTTGATTATCTCTTGAATCATATTTTGCACTGTACATAAATTGTGTCACACATTGGGTAGGGTTGACGATCATAGTTTCAACGCTTCCATTTTGTTGGCTTTGAGGCAATGGTGCAGTGTTACAAGTTACAAGTTTGCATAGCTTCCTGTAGCATTGTCTTTAAGATTTACTGGCTTTGAAATAGGGACGGGAATTTCAATATTTACATTAGGAGGAATATTTACCATTTCTAGCGTTTAGTTTATTCTGTCTAAGCAATCGACGAACTGTTTCCCCACTTACTTCAACTTTATTTTCTTCCTTTAGTTATTATGTCTACACAGACAGATATGGGTTATTTTTTTAACCTTCGCAAGGTCAGGTATTGTCAGGTATTTTATTACATATGAAGTACGAGTTTTTTTAAAACGTTGAATAATGTAGGTTACAGTAGATATTTTTGCGAACAATTTCGCCTATTTCACTTACAAATTTATTATTTTTGTAATTATTAATAATAATTTTCCTTTCTTCAATTGTAGTGTGAGTCATTTGTTAATTTGAATCTTTGATAACTTTATTCTGTTGCCAGTTAATAAACTAAGAGCATTATATTTAAGTGTAGTTTTTAGACAAAATGACAAATACTATGGCGCGCCGCGATAACTCTCTCATTTGAAGCGTGAGTGCCATTGAACGCACAATAAATGTAAATATATTCATTTGGTTCTTGCTATAACATAAACTATGGTTGTTTTTCTTTTATGTCGAATTTTAAATTAAAAGGAATTTTGGTGAATATTAACATACTCTGCTTACTATTTTTATTATAAGTTTAAGAATCAAATAGTTTTTGGGTGTCCCATTTATAGTGTGAGTCCGTGTGTACAAACTTTATTAATCTGAAGAACCCCCTCTTTCCGAACATACCGATGTACCCGGAATCTGAAAATGTATCCCATATGTCCTAACATAATGATGTGAGAATATTTCAATATGAAGAATGGAATTATGGAGAATGAACCAAGTTACTTTATAGTGTGCCTTATAGTATGAGTTAATAAGATACCAAACTCGTAAGTTGCCTATCATATTTTTAACTTAATTCCACTTTTGGCAATAAAGCTCCTAATACCAGTGTTTATCAGAGGTATAGTGAATCTAATCATAGATCTCTCCAAGACGTTCTTGTTCCGGAAACTATTGATGCTGTGCGCTGTGCGCAAACTGATTTTTAATATTTATTGAATATAAAGCTTTATTTTAATTATGTTGTTTTAGTTAAATTCACTGCATTTGCACAATAAGAATAGGGTTGCATACTAGCAAATAAATGGTATTGCCATATCTGCCTAGTTGTCAACAAAAGAAGATAAGAAAAAGCTTTATACCCCAAATATATAAATGGAAAACGCAAAATTCTTAAGCAATTTTTTATAAAAGAAAAAAAGTTGCAGAAAGAGTTCTACGCGAAAGAACTCTAAACACCCCGGTATTGGATCGACCAGGGTTATTTTTTGTCCGCTCCGCGCTTCAATTCTTTTATAAAAACTATATATATGTATATATATTCGTGATCTGGAGAACGTCACCTTTCCAGTGATATCCATTTTATCCTCGAAATCCGGGGATGCTATTCTAAATCCTAGGCAAATGACCCTAATCAAGCAAAAGCTGTTCGAGAAATCAGTTACCTTTTTTTTTTGGAAATATTGAACATGCCCCAACCATATCACTACAAAGTTTATCGGCACCTGAAGAGTACGCTATTGGCAAGAGTGCTTTTAAAATTGGTTCAAACACATGCAAAAGTATATAGATTTTAATAAAGAATATGTTTAAAAACAATAAACAATTTTCATTAATTGAAATTTATTTTTGTTTTATAATCCTGAAATATGAAAGGTATGACAAATATGATATGGGTTACATTCACAGTTTCGCCTTTGAATGATGAAAAAACATGAGTGGAATCGGGTCAATACTTTCTCTAGCCCTTATGTACTTTAGTGATTTTATATCTACATATATATCGGTCAATATGAGAATTACCTTAATGAAATTCATAGAGCGTCTATTTCTAATAACAGTGATTAAAATCGGGTCGGGAACTATTGACTAACCACCATATTCCTGATAGAAGGATTAAAAACTTCTCTTTGGTTCTATGCCGTATATATCTGGAATTTACAAGATACATTCACAAAATGAAATGAAATACCATAGTTCAGTGCTGAAAATGTGTAAAATTGATCCACGAATCGCAGCTACATTTTTGTAATGATATTCATTAGTTAGCAGACTTTATGGGGTTACATGTGTTCAGAGACATGAGAAAATTACAATATCAAATAATTTTTTGCTAATAAATTATTTTATTAATTAGAAAACAATTAAAAATGTTTAAGGTATACGGTTGGTTTGTGTTGATCCTTTTCCAACCGTTCCTTAACGAGTGATGAACGGTGAATTTTTGAAGACTCATTAATCGGACCAAAAAAATTATTTTGATTAAAATTATGGAAAAAACCAACAGTTAATTCTTAGAAGAAAATATAGCATTTTAAATCTACCGAAAAAAATTCTTAAAAACACTGTCATACATATCTCCAAAACTAGTTGCTAAACCAACTTCAAATCTTCGGAAAATATTTGAAAGATATTATATATGAATACACATTTTATATATATTCTAGAACATAAAGCAAAGTGTATTAATGAAACATAGGGAGGCTCTGTCCTATAGTAGAATATAAGTTAAAAAATACTAACTTTGTCCCATCTGAAAATATAGTGCGAAGCCTTTAACTTTGAAAATTTTGAGAGTATAAAATATCTCAAATTTAACTGTTCCTCCTTGTTTTGTTAAAATATTTTTATATAATTATATTTTATAAATAAAATCCTACAGTAGGAATATATTCTTTCGGTTAGAAAATATATAAAAATGATTGTAATTATTTACAAATTTGCAGGTTAATTATATTAGCAATTCTACGCCATCAGTTCGCTCGCCAATTAAAAATTTATGTGAAATAAATCGCAATGTCAATACATCGCAGTTAATATCTTCAGTTGGTTATGAATACTTGAGAACTTTTGCTACAGAGTTGAGAGATGGCGGAAATCAACAAATTATGAAACAACGTGGTTTCCAGCTTATCAATCCCACAGAAAAATGGTTCCCAGGAATTGGTAACTTAAGAACAGAATTCAAATCTTGGGAGTGGATATATGGTAAAACACCAAAGTTTTCAGTTGAAAAGGAGATATTCTTAAAAGATCAGGATAAAGAACATAAAATGATTCTTAATGTACAAGTGGAAAAAGTATGTACTTAGTCATTGCAATTTAAAATAATAACATAAACATAATAGATAATATTTTTTGCTTTTTAGGGTCTGATCCACAATGTAACTATTACGATGCCAAATCGAGAGCAACTGCCGGTCGTTTCTAGCTTACAGCGCAAATGTTACAATGAACAAAACTTAAGTAAAATTATAAACGCTCTTAAATTGGCATCAACCGACAACATAATGCAAGCTATAAACAGCCATTAACATAATTGTATATTGTCTTAATTTGCAAATAAACTCAACCAATAATTAGTTAACATGATTTTAAAATATTGTGTTTTATAACCTTGTACTATTATATTATGGTTTATTTTAAAATAGAACAGGTGATATGGACAAAAAAGTTGCTTTTAATGATTATATTGCGGAAAATCAACAACCGATCAGATATTCACCATGCGCCAAATCTTGGAAAAGACCCGTCAAAGGAGAATCGACACACACTACCTCTTCGTCGATTTCAAAGCTGTCTTTGACAGCGCGAAAATCTCTGCAAAAGTAATACGGCTGTGTAAACTGACGTTGAGCAATACCAGAAACTTCATCAGGATCCGGAAGTACCTCTCCGAGCCGTTCGGTACCAAAAGAGGTTTCAAACAAGGCGACTGCCTTTCGTGCGACTTCTTCAATTTACTCTTGGAGAAAATGATTCGGGCTGCAGAACTAAATAGAGACGGTACTTTCTTCTATACGAGTGTACAGCTGCTGGCGTACGCCGATGATATGCATCATGAAAATTCACTTCTTTATTTAGGGCTTATGTCGGGGAATGTAAAATTCTTGGCGGAGTATGTGTTGCATTAGGCCGACGAAACCAAATCGTAGCTATATCTTCACATAGTTCACAGTAGTTGTAGTGCTACTGCCAAACCGCTTTGCAATGTAGAGGTAGTGCAGTCCTTGGAAACTCAGTTTCAAGCGAAAACCCAATGAAGAGGAAGCTCTTTTGAGCTCTCCGGGATATGTCAGAGGTACTATTTCGGCTTAGGGCAAAAACCAATAAGGAGGGGTCGAAATCAAAAGCGACATACAAAGCAGTGGTGAAAGTCCACGAAAGTCTTAGTTGTAAGACCAACCGGACGGAGAGGGAAGATAATTGGGCTATGGCAAAAATGAAAGAAGGCAATTCAAATCCTCGGTTCCGAGATTCGCAAACCAGATCGAGGAAAGAATTACATAAAAAATGCAAAGGTCCGTTGAAAGTGAAGAAACGATCAAAGCGAAAAGGCCGAGGAAAAAGGACGAAGCAGTAAGCCACACATTAGCAGCGGCAGGGCGGTAGCGTTGGACAGCGAGATAGCGAAGATGCTCTTTGCATGGCGAGATTGGGACCCGTGCATCCCTATGTCACCTTTCGTTAGTGCCGGCTAGCTATATTAAAATTCAAGAGCGACTGGCAAAGGAAGCAGTTGTGAACCTTCAAGGCTTGTGGGATGGAGTTGTTATGGAAGTAGTGGACCGCAATAGCATTTCGTCCATACCGAAAGCGTAGGTTGCGTTACAGCACAAGGTAAAACCATGCACTGACGGTTACCACTTCCGGCTAGGAGGATGGCAGCCAACCAAATTACCAGTCTTCCATATAAGCGGAAGATGAGAGGAGGGAAATGACAGGGTGTATGGGGATAGTGGTAAGGAATTTACGTAGACTAGATAAATGTGACTTGCAAATGGTGTATCGAGACTACCTTCTTAGAACAAGGAGCTCGGATCACTCAGGCGTAGTATCAAGAAACTCTTCAAACTAGCCGATGAAGAGTTCTGTTGGGGGGAGTACAAAGACACACTTAAGGGTTACAAAAAATAAATTCTTAAATCCGGGAGTCGTCGAAGAGCTTCTGAGCTAAGTTAGAAAAGACAACCGAATCCACCCGAATACCAAAGGGATATTACGCAAAAAATGTGGAGATTGTACAGGAAGCAGTAAGAAATCACTGGTAGACATCGTCCAAACTCGTTTGCAGGGGTTCAGTATAGACGCTGTAGATTTCCAACCTGTGAGAGATATCATAACGAAATACAAAATACTTTGGGCAATCAACGGTTTCGAACCGTATATATCCCTTGGTATGGACGTTATTTTCCGGTAGAACGCATCAAAAACGAAAAGAGACTTTGGAGAGAGTCGTTTTCGTGCCGAAGGCGGGCAGAGGAGTCCTCCTTATTCGAAATAATGCAGACTTATAAGTGTAACCTTATTCTTTCTGAAGGCATTTGAAAAAAATCTAGACGCCTATATATGATAAAAGCTTTTATGGACTACTATATTGAAAGCACAGCACGCCTATACGAAGGATGGATCCAAAGAGACTACTTCACTCGCTAACCCTAAATATAGAAAAAGCACTAGAGCATAAGCAATTTGCTTTTGATGTCTTTCTTTACATAAGTGGAGAGTTCAAAAATGTCTCCGATAAAACAATCGGGAAATTTTTCAGATAAAATCAGTAATGCGTTGAAGAATTATCTGGGCATCATCCACCCATGGGCGATATCGGCCAACTTAGCGGTAAATGATAATAAAACGGATATGATACAAGGAGTGGTGTCTCCCGTTATGGAAACTTCCGAGACTTAATGGAATTGAATTAGCGATTAAGAAATTTACCTACCTTAAGAAAATGCTAAGATCCACTTGGGGGCCTATCATCTGCCCTCATGCATTGGAGTTACACAGCGGCAGTCAAGCCAATCTTAGTTTATGATGATTTCATATTGGAAACCGATGAAACGCGTTCAGGGACTCGCTATATTCTGCATTAAGAACCACCCCAACGGCGGCACTAGAAAGGTTACTCAACATACTACCAACTTCAATGTTGATTGAGTTTAAAGCTCTGCGACAAGATCAGCTGCAGGATTGGCTGCATTAAGTGAATTCTGTACTAGGACCTTCGGGCATAGCTCAATAAGTAGGGAGATACTCGACATATTACACCTCATACCGATACGCTTTATTTAGGAGAGAAGCTTCCAAGTCACACTAATAGGGTGTTGGTGCCACTCAAGCCATTACGTAGGAGAATCTCAGAAGCAGGGAGTCGGTAGATGCAGTGACTGCATATTTACTGAATTCCAGGCCATAAGGGAATTTCGGCAAATGAAACTGCGGATGACCGAACAAGTACAAGAAATACGAAAGTCGCTAAAAACGATATGCAACGAAGCTTCCGAAAGGGCTGACAGGCGGATGAGGGCGAGATGGAATGCCTTAAGTGTATGCAGGACAACCAAGGTCATGTGCAAGACCCCTTCGGAAAACTCGTTGGCTTCTTACTCACACGGACTCGACAACTGTTAGCCCCTTAACAGGTACAGCCTACTGGCATCAGATACGAGTTAGATAGGCAAAAGTGTTGTCGATACATGTAGAAAAATCAGAGATTTTAATAAGATAGAGACGCTGGAACACCTGCTATGTCTGTGTCCAGCACTATCTAAAACTCATCATAAGTATACAAGAGCTTCGGAGTTCAAGGGACTTGACGAACTATCAAATTGCGATCGCAACTAAGTCGACGTTATTAGTTCATTTGTAAGTTGGTATGATGGTTTCAAATATCGCTTAAAAGGGATTGCCAGTGTTTAGAATACCCGCTATTAATATTTTCAAAGAAAAATTAATGACAGGAATTCCATAATCCATCAGAATGTTTGCACCTCTTCTGTTCTGCATACCCTCTATTAATATTTTCAAGACCAAATTAATTATTAAAAATTATAAAAACATTACACTCAAAATAAATTTCAAACTACTATGACAAGAAAATCGCACATACGCATACATATATGTATACAATCCCCTGAAGAAATCAGTTTTTTTTTTTTTTGCTATTTCTCTTGTGATCGTAAGTACTGTACTATTAAAAAATCACAGTTTCACAAGTTTATTATGAACTGCAATCGCAATTCACAAAATCGAACTGTTATCGCAGTTCACAGGTTCGAACTGTTATCACAATTCACAGGTTCTAACTGCTATCGCAAATCACAGTTCATAGAAGTGTACTGCTATTTACAACATATGATCGCAATTCCGATTTGCATTTTTCAATCACTGTGAAAAAATTTCCATTGGTGAATCACTATTTCGGTGAAACAAATTTGTTTTATACGATTTTGAAAATCAGTAATGTGGATCAAATACATACATATCGTCACCTGAAATAAACGTAACAACATTTTCGGAAATTTACAGTGACATGAAATAAAATTTAACAGAAATGAAACAAAATTTTAAAATTGGTTAAAACTGGTTTATATCTGATCGCAGAACCTGAAAATGTTGAACATATGTAATATTATGTATGTAATTTAAAGTAGTGAAGCGTAATCAATAAGAGACTCACTTCGAATTTTTTGATGATACGTTATTTTACATTTCAGGTGACGATATGTACATATGGTACAGAAAATTTCATTCAAAAATATTTTTTGCAAGTAATACCGCTAACAGATAGAGAGTTAACAGTTATCGATCTTATTAATAAAAAAAACGTGAATGAGTTTTTGAACAAGCAGTTGAAACTCCTTCCATTTTAAATTAATTGGAACTTAAAAGTCAGCAGTTCGAGCTTTGACGTTTCGTCCTAAAATTCTGCATTGATACGAGTCTGGTCGATGGAATTTTTTATCATTGCAAAAGCACTAAACGAACTTTTACAGTGCAAAACATTTTGAAAGCTATTCAAATATATACTTCATGGTAAAAAATATACCTGATGGTAAAATCGTATCGACATCCCTTAATTCTCTGCATCACTTTGCATTCATTATAAATCGAAATCGACACATCATTCAACATGCTTACTTATTTAGTATCAGCAAAGCCAAAATACTATTAAAAATAAATGTGTCTTTAGCCATGCTCGTTTGCATGGAATAGAATAGAAATATACGTAATATGTTCTGACAGTCTACCAACAATTTCTGCCGTAAAAGATCTAAACTGTCATAACAACTTAATTGTTAAAATTCGGAGTATAATTGTTGTAAAAAAATTATTCTCCTCTGGTTGCCAAGTCATCAAGGAATTACGGAAAACAAACATGTAGATAAAACAGCCAATTTAATAGCTCAGTCTCCTTTCATCTATTTCACACCATCGTCCGAAAAGGACCTCCAACACTGTATATCCCAATATATACAACAAAAAACAGGCAGCTAATTGCAAAAATTAAAACACGTCAAAACCAAAATGGCCAATTTATATAAGCTTACGAATTGGACACATGAAGCTTACTCAAGAACATTCGATCACCAACAGAACACCGCAAATATGCGGCTGTGGCAACAACCAAACATATTTTAGACCACTGTCCCAATTTTGCGAGGATCAGAGCAATTTTATTTAATAAAATCAACCTTACAGATTGTTTCAATCATGTTAAGTTAAGAACAACTTAGATTAATCAACCTATTGTAATAATATTAAACTTTCTTATAATATAGGCGTCAATGATAACAAAAATGCATATATGAATTTTAAACTAAATGGGTTAATACAAGTCATAAATTTATAGATCATGATCATGATCTTATAAATCAAACACTATATGTATATCGAAATTCAGCGTCGATGTATCATTTTTATTGTGATGCTCTTAGTTTCTGTTATTGATATACTGAAGGATTTTAAACCATATCGAGACCATCGAAAGGCGATAAGGTTGCGTTTTTGAACTTCTAGCACAGCGTTTTTCAACCCCGACATCTTCGCTAATGCCTTGACGGCATCTCTGACAAACTGCCTTCTATTGGAAAGAATTAGAATTGGGAATTTAGGGTTCGTGATTTTCACAACATTGTGAGCTGTTACTAAAAATATTGAATCATTTGTGAAAGACAGTAAAAAGAGTTATTTATTGCACAGGATGAAGGAAAGCATTCTATTTTTTAACTATTCACATTTTTTTGAAACTTTATTATTATTTATTGAATCTACCCTACTTAAGAGCCTAACAATAAGTTGCGAATCTTAAATTACTCTTAATTTACACGATACGTGGATGATTATTTTTTTAACTGGGCCTAAAATATATTACGTCTGGGCTGGTAAGTCGTTTCTACGTAATCTGTAGCTCCTGTTCACACTCAAAAACGATCTTGAATTGGTTTTGGGGAAAAGTTTCAATGCATATTTCGCGCTTCGTTGCTTTATTTCAGTTCGTACGCGTAGAATTCTTAAGTCGCGTTGGATGTTCTCATTTCGGATTGTAGGAAGATTTTTTTTTTTTTTTTTGGTTAGAGCTTTTAGCTTGTGGTTTCGCCAAGTAAGTCGCCTATCCAGATCCTAGCTAAATAACATGAAGGCTTTGTGGTATTTGTACGTTGTACAGTGTCAAAGGCGAAAGGCTATTGTTTAGGGTAAATGTAGCCTGCTTACATTTTTACTCGTTAACCTTTATCATCCAGTTTGCTAGCCAGTTGTCCACAGCTTCAATATGATTTCCTAGGAGCGCATTTGCATGTATTGGGCACTTGGGAGCGGCTGATTATTACAGTGCCATCGGCAAAAGTAGACATAGTCAAGCGCTCGTTTATTGGGATATCTGAAATGTATATAACACTGCTTTGTGGTACGATGGCTTCAATCGTTTGAGCTTCAAATGTAGTGGTGTAACATCGAACTACAAAATTTCGATCATAAAGGTAGGACTTAAAGAGTTCGTGGGTGTTTTGCGGGAGTAGCGTTTTTATTTTATACATAAGACCATCTAACCATACTCGATCAAAAGTCTGCGCGACATCAAGAAGTATTGACATTTTTCCAAAAGCTGTTCGAATTTCAAATGTGATCCTATATACTTGCTCAATCTTTTCATGCTTTTCTCTGAAGCCAAATTGGTGAGATGCTAGTATGTTGTGGGTTTGAAGATGTGGCTTAATGCGGAGCATAAGAAGCAAGCTGATGGGCCTATAGGAGGATGGCTGCGTTTTGTCCTGTCAAGGCTTAGGTATCATCTATACAGCAACTTGTTCCATTGTTGAAGAAAGTTATCTTGTTTCGGGATTGCATTGAACAACATACAGATGCAGATTACAGCACAGCTTGGTGGTTCTTAATCATTTTTGTAGTAATTAAGTCGTGCCCAGAAGCTTTTCTTGGTTTCAATTTCCCAATATTTATTTTTTATATCTTTTCAGGTACCAATTTCACTGGCTCAGATTCCATGAAATAGGGTAAGGTCGGCTGTGTAAAGTTTGGCAGGAAGACATTTTTTAGTTACTGCGGCCAATATGTAGGCTTTCCAGGAGACACGTAATCCAGTTTGTTTCTTTTACATACTCGTATAAGGGCGTTATATAATTGTTTGCCTTAGGGTTACATAACCGGGAACCCCAGTGAGGGTGTTTCGCTTTATAATCATCTGCAGCAAGAAAGCCGGCGAGATGAAAAAAATCTATAAATTGCTTTTCTGTTATCGTGAAACGTGGGGGCCATATACGGTGGACAAAGTAATGTCACCAAATCAAAGTAATAAAATCACCTTGCTTTGTCTGCACGCATATTGATGTTGCTTGCGGATAATTCTCAGCAGTTCCAGTTAAAGAATGGTGTTTAATGCGGCTGCTGATTAAGATACAGTTCCACCATGCGCCTTTTCATCTGGATGATTCGTACAATGGAAGCTATATCCCGTTACATTAAATTAACATTTATTAGTTAAATGAGTTTCTGCAAGAAGTATTATATCAATTTCCTTGTCGTTGAGAAACTTTGGCAGCTGTGGTTTATGGCGTGGTACACCATTTGCATTCCATTAAACAATTTTAAGCGAACTCATTATTTTCAACTTGGGTTAGCAAGCAGTTGCAGCAGTGTGTTTTCGCATGAGTTCTTGCATTGTGTTCTGCATGAACCTTAGTTCATCATGTTATGTTGCATTGATACTATCATTGCTTCGATATTCGATTGACTACCGGATTGAACCGGGGGCTGCTGTTCTTGCGACTCAATAATACTCGCTTTTGTGGGTTTTCCTAGGCCTGATTTTAGAACGTTTGAAACGATAAGACCTTAACGGTTTTTGATGGAGCTAGCAGCGGATTCATATTGGAGGATACAACGTTTGGTACATTATGATTGCGTTCGGAGACTACAAGTTGGTTGATCCGATTTTTAGCTTCTTGTAGACTGGACAACCTCTGTAGTTTGCTGTGTGGTTTCCACTGCAGTTTCCACACTTTTTTGTTTTCTGCATTTTTTTTAACGTCCAAGTGACAGATTTATGCAACTCTCCACAAACTACACACACTGCGCGAAGTGTGCGGTAAGACGGGTGTGACCATACTCTTGGCAATTGGTGCATTGTACAGGGCCGTTTCTTTTATACGGTTTCTGCACAGTGATCGTACGATGTAGAAAATATTGAAGTTTGTAAATGGGGTGCACACAATTTTTCACAGTTGTTTGTTTTCTGGTTCAATAGGCTGTAGGATTTCGTTTTTATTGAAAATATTTGCAACATTTTCTGGGTTAAAACAGTAATCTTTAAGTGCTTCGAGGATTTCCCTGGGTTCAACACTTGGCTCAATAACTTTAATAATAACTGGCAGAACTCTTGCACTTTTAAGTTGGTAAGTGTAGAATTTCATTTTTTTCTCATTTAGGTATATTTGCACTTTCATTTCTCGAATGTTTCCCTTTGACGGCGGAACTATACACTGCATGAAAGTTGTTATTGCCGATAAGCTGAGTAAATATTTTAACAAGAGCGCCAGAGTATTCCTCTCTTAAGTATGTTGGCGGTGGTTTGATGTTAGTGACTTTTGTAATACTTTCAGTTTTTTGCTCCCGCCGTCAACATTGTCACTTAAAAGCCAAATCGATTTGTGCTTAATGGCTCAGTTGCATTTCCTCGGTTTATTTTTTGCTTGGCGTTTGTTTAGTATTCCATTCCTGTATACCCAGTTTTTGAGGTGTTTGGGTTTTCTTATCTTATGTTTTACTTTTGTTGCCGGAGTCAGGCATGCACCGACCTCAACTTGTACAATATCAGCGATAACGAGCTCTGCTGTGGGAATCGTTGACATTGACCAATATCGGACTTTTAAATTTGGAGGGCGTTGAAGTGTGAACGATGATCAGTCTGAGACCTGACTGAAAAGTATACATTGTTGCGCTGGCCGGAGAGCCGCCATGCATTTTTTCGCGTTGTCTCTGGGCACTGATATCGCTTTGGCTTATAATTTTATCGTTTAGTTGTTAATTTTAATTTTTTTAGTTTATATTTTTTATTTTCACTATATGCACGTAAGCGTTTCTTTATGGTTTGCGTCCACAAGTTACGTTAAGTAGTATGAACTCCCTTATCAACTGTTTTACCGACTGTAAGTGTAGACAATGTAATGACCCTGACCATCTGCAACTCTGCGTAGACAGATGGTTTGCCGTGTGACAGAAACTTTGACCGATATATCACAGAAACTTCAGATTCATAGAGGGCAGTTATATTTTGTGCCACATCGTTTTTTTATACTCTCGTAACAAAGTTGCTAAAGAGAGTATTATAGTTTTGTTCACATAACGGTTGTTTGTAAGTCCTAAAACTAAAAGAGTGAGATATAGGGTTATATATACCAAAGTGATCGGGGTGACGAGTAGAGTTGAAATCCGGATGTCTATCTGTCCGTCCGTCCGTGCAAGCTGTAACTTGAGTAAAAGTTGAGATATCATGATGAAACTTGGTACATGTATTTCTTGGCTCCATGAGAAGGTTAAGTTCGAAGATGGGTAAAAAACTTATAAAGTGTCATAACTAAGCCATAAATAAAGATATTAAAATGAAATTTGGCACAAAGAATCGCATTAGGGAGGGGCATTACTTTGGTATTTTTTTTTGGAAAAGTGGGCGTGGTCCCGCCCCCTACTAACCTTTTTGTACATATCTCGAAAACAACTATAGTTATGTCTACCAAACTGTATAGAGTCGTTTCTTTTAGGCAT
>NW_017536552.1:316309-322215 GCF_001853355.1 Bactrocera latifrons
GTGAAATCGGTTCACAACCACGCCTGAAATCTCGATTATCACTTTATCATGCGAGAGTATAAAATGTTCGGTGACACCCGAACTTAGCCCTTCTTTACTTGTTTTGTTTAAAATAGCAGACCAAAGGAAATAGTCACATTTTATTTGTAATTTTGACTAAATTGGGAATTTTGTCAATTGAATCAAGAGTTTATCTCTTTTAAAACATTTTTTGGCAAAATGGGTTATTCCAGACACTGTTCTTAAGGTAGGTATCCAGCCCTTAAGTAGTTGCTGAAGAAAAAAATACATTATTTCTTTAAGTAATTTTGACAGCTGAATGATCCACATTAGAAGAGCAAAAGAGAATAGACAAAGAAAATGAACTTTGTGTGTAATATGCACGTATGTATGTGTGTAGTAACATAAATATTTTTATTCCAATTTAAGGAATCTCTGTAGATGATTGGTAAGTTTTATACAATATTTAATGATTTTAACAAATTCAGGAAGAGTTTAACGATTACTTTTAATTTCCTTGATGATGTTGATGAATTGTTTCTTCGCAAAACGAGGATTACCAAATACGTTAATTCATTGAAAAAATTTATTTAAAATTATTAGTACATTTCTTCTGAGCTGCATACTAGCAAAAGGAAATTTTACGCAGACAATTTTCTTCACCATTCCTTAAACATTTTTTTATGTATATGAAGTTTTTACATTTCTTGAGAGCAGAATACTAAGCTTTAAGAAGAACGAAAACTTATAAAAGGAAGGAAACTCTTAAAAGTTTATTGAATATTTATTCGATTTAAAAAACCTGAGAATTAAAAAAATGCTGCTAATCCCGGGAAAGGGGACGAAAGGAGGCTCTTCTGTGAACGCAGATGAAGACAGTTGCAGTTTTAATAAACAAAAAAACATTTTATTACTAAAAATATTGCTTTAAATTTATATCTTACTGATACTAGAGGATGAAGGCATGTTTAGAAGTTCACGCAAGTGAGGAAAGTTATCTAATGGCCATTTACTTGAGAGTGACCAGAAACGATTCTTTTACATATAGCTCAAACAGCTTACGACTTCCGGTCTTTGTCCTCTGAGTAGCCAAAAAACATCCGCTTGAAAACACGTCTCCAGTGTTCTAGCGTACGCTCCGAGGTAGTGACATCGACATGCGACGACTAATAGAAGGTTACAAGACTGGAGCATACTCTTGTAGAATCCCCAAGGGTGAACTAGTGACCGATGCCCAGAGCATATTAAACTGTGCGAAATGGCAGTGAAAGTATAATGCCAAAAGAACCCAATTTCCCAAACTATGACGATAAAACAGGCGTTCCATTACCCAACCATGAAGCGAAGGTGAAGAACTGATAAGGAAACGACTGAAATTTAAGTGTGCTCTGACAAAATTCCAAAAAGGAAGATCCTACAATCACCATGCACCAAATCTTGGAAAAAACGCGTGAAAATAGGATCGACACACACCACCTCTTCGTCGATTTTAAAGCTTTGACAGCACGAAAATTAGTTGCCTCTATGCCGCGATGTCTGAATTTAATATCTCCGCAAAACTAATACGGTTGTGTAAACTGACCAAATGCTCTGTCAGGTTCGAGAAGGACCTCTCCGAGCCGTTCGATATCAAACGAGGTTTCAGACAAGGCGACTCCCTTCGTCTGTCTTCTTTAATCTACTACTTAAGAAAATAATTCGAGCTCCAGAGCTTAATCGAGCACGTACAATATTCTATAAAAGTGTGCAGCTGCTGGCGGACGCCGATTATATTGATATCATTGAACTTCACATCCGCGCCATTAGTTCTGCTTCCTCCGGACTGGATAAGGAAGTGATCGAGGGCAAGACGAAATATCTCCGGTCATCAAACAAACAGTCGTCGCGTTTGCAACTAGGCACTCACGTCACTGTTGACAGTCTAACGAACAGTCTGACCTAAATCACTAATGAAATATAGGTATTAGCTTTTAATAAATGCATATATGTAACTATCATTTTGACACTCCATGCAACAACAAGAAGTGAAGTGATTGATCAAAAAGTTTAATTTTCTTTAGGCCCGCAAACATTACTTTCTTATTAATGCAAATGTTCTTTCATATTTTCACAGTGTTTGAAACAGCGGGCTACAGAAAATGTTGTGAACAAAATATAAAATTTCATTGGAGTGCAAGGTATTAGTATGGCCACAAAGAAATTGTGTACATGCAAAATGGACAACTGAGTTATTTCGTGTACATGCCGGCCATTGTTACGTTGAAGCCCTCTCACAAACGTTTTTGTAGTAGGATTCACAACGCCATTTTCAGTTCACAGTCGTGCTGCTGCAGTCTGTCGCTAGCATTGTGTTCCACACATGATTCTCAAGACGAAGAAAATGAAGGCAGAGAAGAAAAAGTTAGTGATGAAGAAAGTAATAAAAATAACACTAAACTAAGAGGGTGCAAGGTTTCGTCGATACGGAGCGGACTTCCTCTTAGGAAAGAAGTGTTGGTATTCATAAGGTACCTCAACAAACACATTTTGATTGGTTCAACAATTTATTTTTAATCATAAAACCAACACAATATAAAAGAAAGCGGCTGATTTTGACATTATATATCCAATTCCTTTTTGACAAATTATTGCTTTTGGGCCATCGACACATCTTTATATAATTGAATGATGTGCTAATCACATCGGACACACACGAGAGACTCAAATATTTTGCTAATCAATATTATGTGGACGTAATGTTAATGCCAGAAACACACTTCAAAAATAACATATGTTACCTGATCTACGGAAAGGGGGCTTAGGTGTCAAAAAATCAATTTTCACTTTTTAGTTGATTTGGATGGAAAATGAGATGCTTTTTCACGTGGTAGAATCCAAAAAGTCATAACGTGTTTGAAAGTTCCCTAAAAAGGTAGAGAAAGAAGAGTAAAAATACGAAAAAATATAATTTTTTTGTAATGAACAAAATACATTGAATTATAAGCTATAAAGGCATGATTATACACTAGTTTGTTACCAGCTCCTCCTTCTTTACTTCAACAACAGACAGGTCAATCTTAACAAAAGTTTGTTCGGTATCGTCTTCTGCCTGAGATACACATACTTCTTCTTCATCATAATCGCTCTCTTCATTGTTTCCATCATCCTTTTCATGGAAATATTGTCCGTATACGGCACTGAACTCCTCATCAACACTCATGTTTCATTTCATGCGAAATACGAACCGAAAATCAACAGAAACACTTACACAAATGTGATAACAAAATATCCATAAAGAGAGACGAATGAAAACAAGACAACAGCAGATGCGCGGTATTAGAGTAAACGTCACTTCTTCAGTGTTACTATTTTAAACGTTCCACACTAGCAACTTACACGATGAACTATAATAATATTCCGACCAAAACAGCACTTACTGGACGTCCTTGAAGCCTCTCCCTTCCAGTGAGAGATAGCAGAAATATTGGAGAACGTGGAATTGTGGCCCGTGTCAGCTGATACGACCCATCTTATGGGCAATGTAAGTGCTACGCTAATCAATTCAGTCTTTGACGTAGGATGACGTGAGAATTCATGGCATTTGGATTTTTGCCGTAGAAACGTGTCAGCTGATTGCTCTCTCACAACGCAGGGTTGCCAATATCTATATACTGTAGTAATTATCAAGTTTTGTAATTCAATATGTTCAATATGTTTGAAGTTTTCTTAAAATAACTCAAAATCAGAGTCGAATGCTATTATTTATAAATATATAAACTATTTTTAATAGTTTGTTTTTAGTTTTGATATTTTATATTATAAAAAATTATAATTGAAAACACAAATGTGTACAAAACTATATACGCGTATTGAGCAATGGCAACAGACACGGTGTTGACTGTACGGTACAGTGCATTATTCTATGGATCCCCACTGCCTATTGCAGACATTCGGTGTGAAGTGCTTGCTTATATAGAAGCACAGCGCAGCTTTGTAACGTAGCTTTGGTCAATGCAGTGAGGTGAAGTTTAGTAAGTGTAGGATATTTCTAGTATGGTGGAAACAACTATGTGGAGGTATGGTAAGGATAAATGGTGGACAGTGTTGGAGTAAATTATTGTAAGGTGGTAAAAGCCACGTTACAATAGTTATATTTTGGTTAATATATCTGTCAGCGATTTCCATTTATTTTCGATAATAGGCTTTTTTGTATTTTAGGTGACAATATAAATAGTATTATTATGTAACATTACTTATTTGTTTAATAAATTTAAAAACGAAAATATTCACATGCATTGATAGAGGAATTTTTGCGAAAAAGAGGATTTTCAGCGAATTGCTTTATTATCACAAGGCAGCGCTCCATTTCGTCTTAATTTTTAGCACACAAATTATGTTCGCTACGAGTGTAAAATTTAAATTTTGAAATAAATATTTTTTAGGTCAAAAACCTAAAAGTGTAAATTGTGGATTTATTTAAAAGTCTAAATTGAAAGTGAATAATGGGAATAAAGTGTCTTTAATGTGGTGAAATAGCTTTTAGAAATGTTCGAATTTTGGGAATTTTTGAACTTTAATGTCGAATATCTCGCAAACTAAGCATTTGCGGTATATGAAACTCCCTATATATTATTTAATCAGGATGACTTCCTCTTTTCAACGGTACCTTCAAATAGGGGCGCCAAAGAAATCAGAATTGTGCCACATCTAGCATAAATACAATACATACAATTCATAATTTCAAATAAATAGATTTACTTATTTAGTTATTTTTTGCAAAAAAAATTCATTTCACTTTGAACAAAATAATAAGATTTCATTGACGGTTTTTCATGAGACGGTTTTGCTATTCTATAAGTGACTGTCTCAAAATCTATTACATTTCATTATTCAAAGATCTTTTTACACTTGAATGTATGTATATATGTCGACAACAAATATTAAATTTTCTATAACATAGTCAAAATAAAAATAAAAATATGTCTTGACTTATTACCTTACAGTAATTACTGTGCCGACTTCGACAAGAACCAACGCCTGGCACACCAAATCCAATCGATTCCACCTGACTCACCCCACACTCACATAAGGGGTGTGGATACATCTATTACAAAAAGTAAATATTTTTTTTTGCTAAGGGTTCGTGGGTCCCACGGCTGACTCTGTTTGTCAGGTTTTGAGTGAAGTGGCGAAATTATATGATCCAACTGGGGTATTGGCACCCGTAGTCGTGGTGGCTAAACTATTCATACAGGACTTATGGAAGGCTGGTCTGCCATGGGATGCTGAACTTCCTCCAGAGCTACTCAACTCATGGGTGATATKCCGCAACAGTTTACAAGATATTACACGACTTCGTATTCCTCGTTGGCTAGGTGTACGAGTGGGCTCTTTGATTCATTTACACGGCTTTTGCGRTGCTAGTCGTAAAGCATATGCAGCAGTCATATATGTTCAAACGATCGATAAAGGTGGAACGTCACGCGCAGCTCTTGTTTCAGCGAAGACGAAGATAGCACCAATCAAAGATGTGACGATACCACGCCTCGAACTATGTGGTGCTCATCTTCTAACCAAGGCGATGGACACCGTACGTCAAGCCTTGGGCCTACASAACGYCCCATGTACATATTGGAGTGATTCCACTATTGTTTTATGCTGGATACGTWAACCACCATCCACGTTCAAACAATATGTATCCAATCGGGTAGCTTACATCCAAGCCAATTCAGACATCAACGCTTSGAAGCACATTCGCTCGGAATCAAATCCAGCCGACTGTGCAAGCAGAGGTCTATCTCCCGCCGCCTTAGCCGATCATCATCTTTGGTGGACCGGACCGACGTGCACTCACCAAAGCGTGGAGRAAATGCGTTTACCTTCTTTAACGGTGGAGGAGGAGCAAGTCTCAATTGCTGAATCTCGGG
>NW_017536552.1:323487-358097 GCF_001853355.1 Bactrocera latifrons
CAGTTAGGCGTATGGGACGGGTGATTGACGTTCACCCGGGCAGTGATGGCCTGGTACGTACCGTGACCATAGAGTACAATACCAACCAGACATCATCAAATGGACTTCCTATTAAGCAGCGGTGTCAGCGACCGGTGCAGAAGTTATGCCGCCTAACGGGTCCTACAGAAGAATTACTGAACCGCGAGGGTTCAGCCGGGCAGGATGGTCAAGATTTAAGTTCGGTCGAATGCAGTCCTGCGCATAATTAGTCAGGACACAAACCAATACCAGTCAGCTGGATTACTGAATGATCACTATGATTAGCGGACACAAGCCTTTAGCCTTGTATTCGTAKACTAGTAGTTTCACTCTAACTTAGTGAATTTAAATATGTAACTATAGACATACATATAAGTATGTGCATATGTATCATGTGGCGTGATTCTACAAACCGTTATACATATGTATATTTAAGGAGGTATTGAATAAAGAAGCAGCCTATTTTGTGACAGACGGTTATACACCACAGACGTGCTCTTTTAATTGACGGACAACTTTTAGGACAACTTTTGTACAAGCTATGTGTTGGCCATCCAAACGCTTATTCGCCAGCACCCGAAACTTCGTGATGAAGATCACACCGAACGTATATATGACGGTCTAAGGGTGGAATATCGCTTATACGTTCGACGAAACGACTTCAACATCGTAGACGAACTACTCGAGTTAACCGCCGAATTCGAATTGTTAAGAAGCGAGGAGACCAGTCAAACAAGAAACACCAATCACTGTTTGATGGCGGTAAGTACTAAGTATTGCCGCGAGAAAGTTTGTTGGCGATGTAAGCAGCCAGGATACCGAAGGCACCACTGTCGCAACAAGCAGCGAATATTTTGTTCTCGCTGTGGACGCGACGGAATCATGTCTCGAGACTGCAATTATTCTACACATGCGACAGTGCGAGCTAGTCCGTCCAAACCCAGTACAATAGTACTCAAAGCAACGATTCCGTACCCAGAAGAGGAACAAGATGGCCGTTATTATTTGCCCATTACTGTCGCAGGCATGCGGATAGAAGATCTTACGGACACCGCAGCCACGCTCACATATATCGGTAAAGAACTTCAACGTCATCTAGACCACCAAATTAAAGCCAGACGCCAGACCCGTCGCATTCAGCTAGCTGACCAGACATATATACCTAGCACGGAAATGTATCCAGTTACTATAGAGCTGGATAACAAGTCTACGCACCTACTTGTATCAGCTCTACCAACGCTTTCGGAACATGTCATCTTAGGCATGGATTTCTTAAGGAAGCGAGGCCTGACTGTCACCATCGATGATCAACCCCTAACCGCTACACGCCTAAGCACACAGGCACCTACCGATCACCTTACATCTTACAGAAAAGGAGAATCACCAATTGAATACTCTCCTCACTGAAAACGCGACAGTATTCTCGACGACCACCGGCCTCAGCACAGCCACCGACCACATAATTCGCCTCAAACACGACCGTCCATTAAAGCAGAGATATTATCCACGCAACCCAACAATGCAAGAAGTAATCAATCAAGAGGTGAACGAATTGATTACAACTGGCTGCATCGAAGCCTCTAACAGCGCCTATAGCTCGCCCATTGTCCTAGTGCGAAAAAGCAAGGACGTTGGAGAATGTGTATAGATTACCGCCAACTTAACGCAGCAAGCATACCAGACGCATACCCACTTCCCCAAATAAACGCAATCTTATACCAACTCAAGGAAGCTCGGTTTATTTCGACCATTGACCTGAAAAACGGCTACTGGCAATTTCCGCTACACCCCCGCTCACACCAGTACACAACATTTCCCGTAGCGGGGGAGGTTTATTCCATTGGCGAGTTATGCCTTTTGGGCTACATTCGGCGCCGGCAACATTTCAGCGAGCCCTAGACACCGTTCTGGGATCAGAACTACTGCCAAAGGTCTTTGCCTATCTGGTTGACATCATTGTATTGGGAAACACTTTTGAAGAGCACTTAGATAACTTGCAAACGGTGTTCACGCGCCTTCAGCAAAACCATATGAAGATCAACTTTGAAAAGTGTAAGTTCGTGCAGCAACGCCTGCATTACTTGGGCCATGTAGCCAGAACCGAGGGTATTCACACACACCCGGCTAAAGTCGCAGCCATTAGCGATATGGCAGCACCTACTACCATCAGGGAATTACGCCACTTTCTAGGAGCAGCCTCGTGGTACCGAAGTTTTGTAGCACACTTTGCCAAAATATCAGCACCACTCAATCGCTTATTAGAAGAGAACCAGCGTTAGACATGGGGTTCCGAACAAGAAGAAGTGTTCCAAGTGTTAAAAGAAAGACTAACTAGTGCACCTATCCTGGGTTGCCCCGCCATTCTGACCAAGAACGGGTCGTAGCATACGCCAGTCGCAGCTTGACAGAGTTGGAGAAGCGGTACTCTGCCACCGAACAGGAGTGCCTAGCCGTATTGTGGGGCATAAGAAAAATGCGACCGTACCTGGAGGGCTATCATTTCACCGTAATCACCGACCATCATTCACTTAAATGGCTTCACACCCTGCAGAATCCATCCGGAAGACTTGCAAGGTGGGCACTAGAGCTACAGCAGTTTGACTTCGAAAGACCAAGAAGGCGATGAGGAACCTTTGCATGCCGTCCATGATCCACCGGATAGGTGGTATGAAAGACGTACGCGACAGGTACACGATCAACCGAAGAAATATCCCGATTACCAACTTATCGATGGCCGGCTCTTTCGGCACTTCGAACCACGCAGTAAGCTATCCTGGTCCCCACGCTGGAAGCTATGCGTAGCAGAGCCCCGTCGATTAGAACTCCTGACAGAAAATCACGACGCTAGTACCGGCGGTCACATGGGTGTACACAAAACACTCAAACGCACACAAAAAGGGTATTATTGGCCTGGGATGCATGGGGATGTGCTCAGATATGTTCGTCGATGCCAACAATGTGCCGAATATAAGGTAGACCAGCGCCGACCTGCCGGGATGATGGCCACCATGCAATGCTCACGACAGTGGGAAGTTGTAACGGCGGACTTTGTCCACTACCACGTTCAACAAATGGCAACACATCCTTGCTAGTGCTCACGGATAAGTTCTCCAAGTGGGTGGAGCTCATGCCAGTCCGGAATGTAACCACCGCCAGTGTTATTAAGGCGCTACGAGAACGCGTGATACACCGGTTTAGTTGCCCTAAAATATTCCTTACCGACAACGGGAAGCAATTCACCGGCAAGCCGCTTACACATTTCCTGGAGAGCCACGAAATCAAATATTGTTTCACCGCCATTTACGCTCCACACGAGAACCCAACCGAGCGCACAAACAGAATCGTGAAAACTATGATTGCATAACGAGCAAAGGCCGATGATCGAACCTGGGACCACTAACTAGTCGAAAAAGCTTTCGCAATAAATACATCACAACACGAGTCGACAAAAACATCAGCAGCTGAGATAAACTTCGAGTACACACCGGCTACACCGAAACAAATCCGTAAAGAAGGGAACGTGCCTGACGAAGAAGCCACGACTGTGCTGACACTCACCGAGCTTTGGCAAGAAATTTCTCGCAACTTGTCTACTGCAGCAAAACGCCAGAAGAAATACTACGATTTGCGCAGACAACCATGGAAGAAACTTATCGGCGAGAAAGTACTCAAAAGAGATCATCCGATCATCTTCGCATAGAAGCTTGCTCCGAAATATTCCGGCCCATACATCATCAGAGAATTCAAGTCGAATAACACAGTCGAACTCGTGAATCCTAAAGCACCAGGCGGGCGTACCATCCACGTGCATCTGCAAGATCTAAAGCAGTTGCCAACCGAATACTAAGCTCGAGTAGCTGCTGACGCGCTCTCTACCGAGCTTACGGACTCCAGCTCCGAGCCACTTATTACTAATGTAACACAACAATAGACATGGCCAACACTAATCGTAGCGTCCGTTTGCTCATCTCTTTCCAGATCATCGAAATGAAATACGTAGGCAGCGGAATGCCACACGCATCGGGCCGCCATACCAAGCGCCAACCACAGCCAACAGATGAGCCTACAAAGCCTCAGCCTTTTTGTCGCCCACCGGAAGCACGACCTCGTGTGCACACGAATGCAACCAAGGTGCATCAATTGCACGCAATCAACGTAAACGCCACCGGGTCAGCTGCCCCAACTCGCCCGAGGGCATCCAAGCAGCCCCAGGAGTACAGCGCAGCAACCAGCAACCGCAGCCGGTCATAAAACCAACAAAACTGGATGCATTGCCCCGACAAACACCGCTCAGCATGAACGCGCATAAAATACCAACCACCAGACAAGTCCCAGCTGCATATGAAGTAAATCACGAAGCCTGTACTACGACAGAGCTGCGCGCCGCCCAAACCTCGATACACCCTGTAGTCAATACAAATGCTCAGGTGACGCTCTCAGCAGATCGAAGCGAAGTGACGGCTGCAGCTTCAATCCGACTCGTCCAGCGAGGCACCAGCAATAGCAGCTACTGCCGGGGTAAATGCATGCACGAATGACGATGGAGCGTCTGCCCAAACAACTGCCACGGCCCACGTCGAGATGACACCGCCTCACTCAAAGGCGCAAATAACCAAGACGACGACACACGACCAGTCCCGCCTATCACATCGCATGAAGAGGTCCTGGAAGGGCAGATAATGACACAACAGCACTTCATCAGGCACTCAAGGAGAACACTATTCTTCCGAGGCCGGCGTTTAGCCCTGCAAAAGTTGGAAGGCGATCGCGTATTGGTGCGATACGGCAAGGAGAGATGCATCGTACATTTGTACGACTAAATACACAAAGCCAGAAATTAAAATTTGTGTTACTAGTTTTAAGTACTCATAATCATAAGATATAAGACACCTTGCACCATAGGTTAAGAAATATAACAACTTTAACTACTCAATATATTTTTTTTATTTTTAACGCAGAAAGGAGTACTACGCGAATGTCTTTAGTCACCCCGATATTATATAAATTTTATAATATTATCATAGTGTTTTAGTTATTTGTGTTTATTAAATATAAATCACAGATTATACATATACGTACATACATACTTATGTATATGGAAAGAGTGTTTACAACTCAATTATAACTTGAAAAATGTTGGAAAGATTTTTTATTATAGTTAATATAGAAAAAAGAATTAGGAGAAGAAATAAAACAAAGAAGTTAAAAATCCTACATACTTGCGGCTTAAGATGTGGCAACGAGCGTTGCCTCATAATTGTAAACAATCTAAACTTTTCAACAATGAGTGTGCTAAGTGATTTTTAAATGAATAAATTTAGGTAAAATATAGCAAAATAAAATTAAAATGTGAACTTATTTCAATGTTTAGAGTGTTTATTTGAATATACTGTGTTAAAAAATTTAGTGAAACATAGAGAAATACCATGTGTTATTAGTGCAAATTCTTGAACTTGTAATCCTAAATATTTTAAAAAGTTTAAGTTATTTCTATATTTTTTTTGGATATTCCTTCCTGGAGAAGTTCCCCTATCCGCAAATGCCCCCTTTATACGTAAATTCGGTTTTTTAACCTCTCCGCCAAAGTCATCGGAATCGTGCCCTAGATATGTAAAATAAAGTCCGGTTTGTTATATTTGTTTGAATAATTTTATATTATACATATTAGTGGCGTCCTCTCTACTGCCGTCGGCAAATTTAAAAATACTTTTAAATTAGTGAGAGCGACCTGTTATCATGGTAAGGGTTATGCAGGTTGTCGTCGACGTCATCTAGGGGAAACGTGCTATTTCGACGGTGTCGGACGAAAGGGGAAAGTCTTAGGTGAGTCCCATGCCATCGACTCCATTGGCCAACGTCAAGGTCGTGCAATAATCTGCCTACGAGGTTATGGAAACTCCTTCTGGGAGTTTCGAGATGTAGAAATTAAACCGTAAGGGGAAGAGGACATCACCATGAGAAACCCCCTGTTTAATTCTTCTTTGTTTAGTTCATGGTCCACCTCTTCAGCCCTGGAGGAAGCGTAGTTTTCTCGATGTCGTGCAGTAGCGTTGTGTAGTTTACTGGGTCAAAAAATTTCGACAAGTCCAACGCTACATGGCTGGTTAAACTTAGGTGGTGAGTGAAGGTCGGGTGTAGCAAGGCCTCAAGTGTCTTCACTACTGGGAAGAGGAGAGTTATCGGACGATAGGAATTTATTTTGTGTGGGACCACTCTTCCGACTTTCCACAAATCGGATATTTGAAGAGTGGTCAGCGCAGGTTGAGAATCTTGCTAAGATAGCTTACTCCCTTCGAGCCTAGATGCTTTAGCATAAGCATGTTGATTAAATCAGGGCCAATAGATTTAGATGATTCCGATTTTCGAAGTTGCGCTCGGCCGTTTGGCATTTTGCGCAGCCGTCGGTTAACACATCGCTTGGCTTCGTCTGTCGAAAGGTGCAGTGTGAATTGCCGGCTAAATTAGCTCGAGCATTTCTAAGGGTCCGAAGAGGCATGACCATTGAAATGACTTCAACTCGGTCGTCATGTCTCTTCGGGCTAGACAAAGTCTTGAGAGTAGCCCAAAACTTCCTCGCTTAGTCACACCGATATAAAGGTTGCAGGACTTCACGTGCTCTATCCATTTCGTCCGCTTAGATGGTTTACCATTCGCCGAATCTCCATATTTACATCCCTTATTCGGGAATCCCCGAAGGTTTGTTGTTATAACTGAGAGCCTGCTGCCGTGTAGTCGTGTGTATTTTAATATTTGACAGATGTCACCGGAAGTTTGTCGCTCTCTATGTGTTCCGCACATGACAGTTGACTGGAGCTAGTAGGTTTTGACGTTTTGCAAATTGGATTGACTGGAACGGCCATATCGCAATTATAGCAAATATATATGTGAATGGAGGGATTTGGTGCCGCCGTTCAGGATCGATAGTAAAACAAATGAAATAAAGCAATGAAAATTAAATAAAATGCGAAAATGTAATATATTTCATGGAACGTTTTCAAATAGCATAGCGTAGTATTCAGGACTAACAGGCTTAATTCACCTTATTAAGTATTGAAAATTCAAAAGTCAGTTGATTTAATATACCATAAAATCATAAAATAAAGATTTAAATAGTTTCAAGGTAGAAGTCCAATATAAAATTTTCCCGACCTGGCTACAATGGAAAATGGTATGAAAATCGCTTATTTTGAGGTGCTTTCACACAGCAATAAATTGAGTATCCCTTTATTCCTGGTTCATGTTGAAACAACGAGTTGTAGAAAACAGAGGGGTGACATACGTTTTGATCTTAGTATTGTTCTCTAATAAAAGTGGCGACTCTTGTTTGATAAAGCGTTAAAAATGAGAGCTATCCAACACTTTGTTTATCCTCACGTCTAAAACCTTTTAAGTGGCTTACATCGAACTTTTCTGACGAAAGAAATATCTGACCTAAAGCGAAGCAAAATTCCTCGCAGGCTTTGCTGCAGACATTTACTTTAACAAAAATGACCGATGTATGTATTTGTATGAGTTCATTCACATCAAAACGAAGCTAAGCAAAATGCTGGAAAGATGTCATTCCTACAGGATTCCTATCCTCGGAAAAAAGTAATTATTTCTCCTTTGTGTAGTTACGTCGGTGTGATTAGCTTACTCGCTCTCTCTCATTGATTTTGCGCAAATGCTGCATATATTTTCTTTCTCTAATTTGCTACTATTTGGGAAACTATCTTTTACTCTTCGGTTAACAGCACCCGTTCCATTGGCTATTTTTTGGTAATAGTTTGATTCGTTTTTGTTATCGTCATCTACGGGTTAAAGAAAACAGGTCGATAGGTTATTTGTTTTGTTATTCACTGCTCACAGAAAACTGGTGCAACGGTCATAGCGCCACCTGCTATACGTTATTTGTTTTGTTATTCCTTGGTTACCATTGCCTCTCGTATTAATAAGTTTTCTTATAAATAAAGCAATATACTCGTATATTTAAACACATACAGTATACATATATTATTTCTTTATATTTTTTTTTAAGTTTAGATGTGTAAAACACCGTACTCGCGTAGACTCGTTATAATTGACAGCCAAACAATTTAAGATATATAACTTTACTAAAATCTATGAAAATATGATACTTTATGAAAATTTATAAAACGTTCTCAAATATTGCTTACTCGTTATTTTACGTTGTTCACTCGCTGATGGTTGCTTTTTGACTGTGCCCATTTGGTTGTTGCTACTTGCTTCGTTTTATCTGACACTTGTTGGGCAACAGAGTTGCCATCGCATACAGTCGACTTTCCTGACCCAATTTGGTGACCTCGCCCATGGTACTCTCATCTTCTTCGTCTATGTCGTCTGAATCATCTAGTGGTAACATGCACCAAATTTTAAGTTGATCTGATGCAAATACGGCTTTGCAGTGACGTTGTGTTCGTTCGGCATAAGGTAAGTCCTCACTTACATAACCATCATTTGGCAGGACTTTGGTGATGATGAATGGTATTCTGAATTGTGGTTCTAATTTTGTAGTTTGGTTCATTTGTAGTCAATATGAGATCACCTTCGTTGTGCGTCTTCGGTTGATAATGCTTTGCGTCGTATAGCTTCTTGGTTTGTGCTCTTACGTCGTTCATTCGTTGAACGGTGTCGACTCGTAGTTGCTGTAGGTCGGTGCCGTTTATCAGGTCACCATCATCGTCTTGGAGTGCCTGGATAAGTTGATTCTGCAGGATGTCTCGTGGCACGTACCCATAAAGTAGTCGGAACGGTTTTGTGGTTTTATTCGGGAGGTATTAAAGCTCCATTGTATTTGACGTAATTTGTTGTCCCATCGTCTTTCGTCATCAGTAGAAGTTAGTAGCATGATGGATGACGCGGTTAGCTCGTTCAGCGTGTCCGTTAGCGCGTGGCGTACGCACTGCGTTGAGAATATGTTTCACGTTGTTTTCATTGCAAAATCTTTTGGAACGCTTTTGAAGTGAAAGTCGTTCCGTGGTCGGATATGATACGTTCTGACATTCTCAGATAGCTCGTGATCTTTAGCAATACCGGGATTAAATTTTTTGTTGCGGTACTCTTGATTGGAGGATGGAGTCATGTGTAGAAGTTCACGCAAGTGAGGAAAGTTCTCTGATCGCCATTCACTTAGGAGTGGCCAGAAACGATTCTTTTAAATACGACTCAAGCAGCTCACGACTTCCGATCCTTGACCAAGTTCTTCAACATATCGCTGATTTGCGCCCACGCCCCGACGGAAGAGAAGGACGATGTGACCAAAGATGAATTTTATGAGTGCTTGGAAAGCACTTATGAGAGCTGCCCCCGCCACGATGTCAAAATCGTGCTTGGCGACTTTAACGCCAGGTTGGGCAAAGAAGGTATYTTTGGCACTACGGTCGGTAAATTCAGCCTCCACGAGGAAACATTCCCAAATGGGTTGAGGCTGATCGACTTCGCCGGGGCCCGAAATATGGTTATTTGTAGTACTAGATTCCAGCATGAAAAGATACATCCAGCTACCTGGTTGTCTTCGGATCGAAAAGCCACCAACCAGATCGATCATTTTGTGATAGAGGGAGGACACGTCTCCAGTGTTTTAGATGTGCGTGCGCTCCGAGGTCCTAACATCGACTCGGACCACTATCTTGTTGCACTATCTTGTTGTTCGACGTCGAGAAGCTGCAATCACGACAGACAGCCGAACGATTTTCTACTCGGCTTGCACTCTTGCTCTCTGAGAGCACTCGTTAACAACTCGGTATAAGGGAACTGTGGGACGGCATTTCAAACTTCTTACGTACAGCTGAAACCGAAAGCATTGGTTTTCGGAAAGTGCAAAAGAACAGCTGGTACGACGAGGAGTACCGTGTCGCAGCGGAAAAAAAACAAGCTACCCACCTCGCAACGTTACTATCGACCACAACACGTGCGGGATGGCATAGATACCGAGAGTTGAAGAGGGAAGCGAGACGCATTTGCAGACAAAAAAAAAAAAAAAGAAAGAAGCCGAAATGCGTGAGTACGAAGAGCTTGATAAGCTGGCCGACAGGGGTAATGCTCGAAAATTCTACGAAAAAATGCGGCGGCTTATAGAAGGTTTCAAGACCGGAGAACACTCTTCTAGATCCCAAAAAGGTGATCTAGTCACCGATGCCCAGAGCATACTTAATTATGGAGGGAACACTTCTTCAGCCTGCTGAATGGCAGTGAACGTACAACGCCAATAGAATTCGAACCCGATTCCCCAAACGATGATGATGGAGCAGACGTTCCATTGTCCGACCAGGAAGAAGTTCGAATAGCAATTACCCGCATGAAGAACAACAAAGCGGCGGGGGCCGATCTATTGCCGGCCGAGCTATTCAATCACGGCGGCGAAGAGCTGATAAGGAGCATGCATCAGCTTCTTTGTAAAATATGGTCGGACGAAAGCATGCCCAACGATTGGAATTTAAGCGTGCTATGCCCAATTCTCAAAAAGGGAGACCCCACAATCTGCGCCAACTATCGTGGGATAAGCCTCCTCAATATCGCATATAAGGTTCTATCAAGCGTATTGTGTGAAAAATTAAAGCCCACCGTCAACAAACTGATGGAACCTTATCAGTGTGGCTTTAGACCTGGCAAATCAACAACCGACCAAATATCCACCGTGCGCCAAATCTGGGAAAATACCCGTGAAAGGAGAATCGACACTCACCACCTCTTCGTCGATTTCAAAGCTACTTTCGACAGCACGAAAAGGAGCTGGCTTTATGCTGCGATGTCTGAATTTGGTATCCCCGCAAAACTTATACGGCTGTGTAAGCTGACGTTGACCAGCACCAAAAGCTCCGGCAGAATCGGAAAGGACCTCTCCGAGCCGTTCGATACCAAACGAGGTTTCAGATAAGGCGATTTCTTATCGTGCGACTTTTTCAACCTGCTCCTGGAGAAAACAGACCGAGCTGCAGCACTAAATAGAGAAGGTACCATCTTCTATAAGAGTGTACAGCTGCTGGCGTATGCCAATGATATTGATATCATCGGCCTCAACATCCGCGCCGTTAGTTCTGCTTTCTCCAGACTGGACAAGGGCAACACAAATGGGTCTGGCAGTGAACGAGAGCAAGACGAAATATCTCCTGTCATCAAACAAACAGTCGTCGCACTCGCGACTTGGCACTCACGTCACTGTTGACAGTCAAAGCTTTGAAGTTGTACATAATTTCGTCTATCTTGGAACCAGCGTAAACACCACCAACAATGTCAGCCTAGAAATCCAACTCAGAATAACTCTTGCCAAAAGGTGCTACTTCGGACTGAGTAGGCAATTGAGAAGCAGCTGTCTCTTATACACATCTAGATGTGTATAAGAGACAGGGCGTCCTCTCTCGACAAACAAAAACCAAACTCTATAAGTCACTCATAATTCCCGTCCTGCTATATCGTGCAGAGGCTTGGACGCTGTCAACTACGGATGAGTCGACGTTGCGAGTTTTCGAGAGAAAAGCTCTGCGAAAGATTTATGGTCCGAATATCGCATCCGATGGAACGATGAGCTGTACGAGATATACGACGACATTGACATACTTCAGCGAATTAAAAGACAGCGGCTATGCTGGCTAGGTCATGTTGCCCGTATGGACGAAAACACTCCAGCTCTGAAAGTATACGACGCAGTACCCGCCGGGGGAAACAGAGGAAGAGGAAGACCTCCACTCCGTTGGAAGGACCAAGTGGAGAAGGACCTGTCTTCACTTGGAATATATAATTGGCGCCACGTGGCGAAAAGAAGAAACGACTGTTAACAACGCGAGGTTGTTAACTCGGCTATAATCGCGTAAGCGGTGACTACGGCAATCAAGAAGAAGAACTCTGATTGCTCGTAGGAGTGTGAATTTGGTAAATGAGTCTACAATTACCAACACAAGCTCGTTGCGTTTTGAACTTTTTGCGAACGGACCCAAATGATCAATCTGTATTGTCGTAATGATATCGACCCTCACGTCGTCCGCCGGGTGTTTTATTTAAAGCACAACCCACACATGAGTTGATGTAGCTCTTTACGTAATTGCGCATTCGAGGAAACCAGAAGAGATTGAGAATTCGCTTTATTGTTTTCTCAACGCCGTATTTCTCAATTTGTTGTCCTGTTTTCGATTTAAGCGTCCCCGTTCATCAACGTAGTCGGGTTATTCTGGTTTCACCTCATTCTTTATTTTGTTCACGATGTTTCTTACTGTAGCTGAACACTAAACAACCAATCTGCCTTGTCGATAATTATCTTGGAAATTTTGAGATCAGCGGTATCTACTTCGTGTGCCTCTTCATAAGGTGCACGGCTCAATGCATCGACATGGGCCATATGAGCTCCTGGTCGATGTTGAATTTCAATGTCGACTTCTTAGATTGTCAACCACCATCGGGTCTCGTTTTCTTGACTTGTCTTGCAACAAAACGCTTGCAAGGCCGATAGCGCTTGCGGCTGTATGTAGTTCGTTTTGAGTTGGTTGAATGCTGACTCTTGCTGTTGTCCCCATGCGAATGCGGTGAAAATAATGGAATAACCAGCGACGAATTTTCGGAAAAAAGCCACTGAGACCTAAGAATTTGCGTACTTCAGTGACATTTCTCGACTGTGGAAAATTTATGATAGCTATAAAATGTTATTGTTTGCGTGAATTACTCACATTTGTTAACGTTCAATGTGAGTCCACAGGTGCGTAGTATTTGGAGTATACGAGAAAGCTTTGCATACATTTCGTCGAAAGAATTGCTGCCAATTAGAATGCCATCCATATAATGCAGCATGTCCACTCGTCTTTGGATTTCTGCCATGAGTCTATTAAACACAGCTGGTGTATTCTTTAGACCAAACGGCATGCGTTTGAACTCATATCGACCGTCCGTTGTGATAAAACCAGTGTATTTCCGACTTTCGGGTGCCATTTCGATATGATAGTACCCATTATTCAAATCGAGTGACGAAAGGTATCGGAAACGTTTTGCTTCATTTAGTCGTTCTTCAATATTCGAGACTGGAAAATTTTCTCTCTTTGTCATCTTATTAATTCGTCGGTAATCGATACATAACCGATCACTTCCATTCTGCTTCTTGACTAAGATCATGGGACTTGCGTATTCGGATGTCGATTTCATAGCTTGGGCTACGTCAGTTTTGCCAATATTTTCAAGCATACTGGAGAAAACATCGGCATAGCTTGTCAGAAGACTTTGCATCTTATTTCGTTCTGCTTCATTGCTGAAATTGGACATTAGTTTGGAGAAATTGGTTTCATTTATTACCGTCATCTGTACTGCTTCCGAATATTGTGCGACCATTTCCAACTTTCAGCGTAATGTTTGCATTGATGACAACATCTTGACCTATTAAAACGTCTTGTTCTAGTAACTCATCGTCAGCGATGTAGGTTTGCGTCTCGATGGAACGTACACACCCGTCCGCTAATGCCTTTTACTTGTAAGCATCATTTTACGGCTTTATCGCCGATGCGTTTGGCTACTGACCTACGAATGATGCTGCATTGGTTGCGCGTGTCGATGAATGCGATATACGGTTGCGCTTTTATATATACTACTTTCTTGAAACATTTGTCAAGCTTGGTTGCACCACGTCGTCGTAACGCTACTGTCGTCTTTCACAATTTGCTCCGTTTGGATGAACTTTGTTACACGATGTCGTTTCTGCTGCAATGGATATTTGTTGGAGAAATGTCCAGGTGAGTTGCAATTGTAGCATTTCAATTGTGCTTTAAATTCATCATTTTATTTCGCTAACTCAGCATATGTTTCGTTATTGTTATCTCGCTTGCTATTGTTGATATACTCACTCAGCCATCCGCGATTAATGAAATAGTCCTCAATGGCGTCTGTCGTCTGCTTCATTGTTGTGAACTTCATTTTCGAAATGCTTTGTTGGTGTTCTCTATGTTTAAATCCAGCTCTTGCATAGCGTATGATGGCTGCCTCACTCAGTTTGTAACGCATATCTAGTGCCGCCACTCGAAAACAATATTCTTTGACGATTTCTTTTGGTTTCCTCGTTGCATTGGCTATCACGAAACCAATTTCCGCCTCGTCTCGATCTGAACCAAATTCGTATCGTAACGCATTAGCAAAATTTTCCCAAGTTGTGTGTAATGTGGGTGATGATTCCAACCACATATGTGCAGCTCCTGTTAGTCGTGTATAGATAGCCAACAATAAAAATTTCTCGTCTCATCTATATGCTTCAACTACTCGATCGATTCTGTCAATAAATTGCTCTACCGTAATGCTTGCGTAATTCGTTGGATCAAATTCCGGCAGAGTATTTGCAATTTCTTTTATAGACGCATATTCCCGTTCATTGAAATGTTACCGTTGCTTTGAATGCGTGTTGTAACGTTGTTGTTAGTTGCCACCGTGCTGTCGTCGTTCGTTGAAATAGCGTCATGGCGTGACTTTGAACGCCTGCGCCGCCGTTGACTACGACTGGGCTATCATTACCAGCTCCATTTTGTACCTCTTGCGTGCTGGCTGCACTAGTGCCGTTATTTCGTGCTTGTAGTAGCTGTACCATCATTTCACGTAACTGCTTCATCTCTTGCTGAGAAAGAAAATTGAATTTATCATTTTATTTTTTTTTCAATGGAACGATGCTTGATAAACCACATTTTTTGATTTCAGTTTCGGTGTACAGAAGGGATGGTTTTCAAACTCGTGAGCACGCCACGTATATCTGACCGTGTGAAAAACATTGCACTTCCAAACTTGGCAAACCAAGTTGTGTCCTGTTGATCGTCACCTCAAATTTTCACTGGAAGCGGAAAACGTTTGAACTGAAATGGCAAATCATTGGAACTCAAAGGAATTCTTAGAATCAAGCATTATGTCCACTTGTATTCGATAGGTGCGTCACAATCAGTTGGATTCCATTACACAGTTTCGTTGCATGAAGATTGCCAAACATAATAACGACAGATCCAACTTTGAGACGCAAATGATGCGGTGGCATACAAAGCCTCTAAAAAGAATTTAAAAAATCCACTGGATCGATTTGTATGAGCGCAAGTCTCCCGGAATTTGACTTTGAATCTTCCAGTTTAAGTCAAAAACATCATCATCATCGGTATTTTTGGCAGCTAACATTGCGCTTGCACTTAAGGAATCGCAGTTACGATAATTTGGCCAATGTTCGGATAAACATTCGTGATGAGTTCATCTTTCGTGAATTGATAAATGGCGAATGGAATTGGTATCAAACCACCGTAAGTATCAACCGGAATTTTTGTTCTTTGTCTTACTTCTCCAAAACGTGCACACACCGTACCATTCACAGTTCGCAATGACTCAAATGAAGTTGAACCGCGAACATTAATCGAAGGTAGAAACCATCGTCATTTTACGGGTGGATTGTGTAAATTCGTCTTAAGAAATTAGTTGAGAACACACCTGGAAGTCAATCTACTGGTTTGACTTCCTTTCTGAGTAACTGTTTCTTCGACGATGCATTCAATGTATGTCAAGATATTTCCGAATAGAGCAATGTTCCCGCAAACAGATCACTGGCGAAAGTTGAGAAAAAACTCGTTAATGTTAAGTTTGTTGCTGGCGGTGTTTTCATTGGCTGTACTGTATTCTCTGAGTTGAAATATACTCTTTGCCATTCTCCAAATTAACTGCGTCACGCGCAACGTTCGGAAAATGTTCATGAATTGCAAAAATAAATATCCAACAAAGCGCTTTATTGAAGTTCACGTAACGACCATGTGATACTTGCTGATCTCATCTCGTTCAATACCAATAACCGCCATGTTGCTTCCTTTAGTGACGTACTTAGAAACGTATTTTATCGATTACACCAAACTGCAATACTCAATATTAATATGAGTTTGAATGTGAATTAGTGGTGAATATAGTACGATCCATGAGTTGTCAACTTCGATATTTATTCTTCTAAATTAAATGTTGAATGTTCTGCCATTGTCGTCTGGTGAGCTACGCCCAAAGAGTATATATCCATCATTTCTAGTTAGTTTATGAAAGAAAAGCACATGGATAGTGTTTCGTGCATTTATTGTCAGCCATACAAACCGAAAAGGGATTGTAATGTTCGAAAGGTCCATGAATCATATTGGTTTTCACCACTTCGAATAATATTGGATCTTTCTATGCATCAAGAATTTCCACAGGAATGATTTCATCAATTCGATCTGGTGTAATCACCATTCTGAGAAGAATCCAACAACATCATCAAACATCGTAACCGTTGTTGATTGACCGCGATCCATAATTCCGCACGTATGTCATCGTATCCTGGGAGTGCTTCTAGCCTTGCCTTGGGCTGCCATACTTTGCTCGCAAAAAAAGCACCGACCGCTATTAGGGCGACCTCTTCGTAGCTTCGTAACAAATTTCAATCTGCAATTGATCACTTTGCGTGAAACACACATATGTAAAGTTTTCAGTGAATAATTTTCAATAGATTTCTATTTATGGTATTTAAAATATTGACATTATTTTGTTATAAAGCTTATATATGGTTTATATATAATTTATGTTGTTATACTTTGTGTATTTATAATATTAAATACATCAATTTACTAAATCTTAATGTTTACACAAGTTGTACGGCACGATTTCGATTACTTTGGCCGAAGGAACCGAATTTACCTATAAATATTGTATGTGCTAATAGGGGAGCTTCTCCACAGGAGGAATATCCAAAAATAATATAAAAATAACTAATATTTTCTAAAATATTCACGTTCAAAAGTTCAAAAATTTCTACTAAGAACTAAAGAAACTAACTAATTCACTAAATTTTTTCACGTTTTTTTATATGTATATTTAAATTTACACTCTAAGCATTGAAATAACCTCACATTTCACATTTATTTTGTAATTTTTCAGCTAAATTTAGTAATTTAAAAATCGCTTATCAAATTTATGGCTGGAGTGGAAAAGGAGTTTCTGCGTTAAAAATAAAAAAATTGATTTAGTTTTTATTATAAAGTGGTTATATTTTTCGGTTATCATGCACTCATATTGAAACAAAATTTGAATTTTCGTATGGTACTGTATACTTTACGCTTTGGTACGTAATATTATGATAAAATATTACTTATACACTGTGTAGATAATATTACTAATACAATAATTACTTATTAGCTTAATAAATTTAAAAAATAAAATATCCATGTGCATGGATAGAGGAGTTTCAGCGAATTGCCTTATCATCACATGGCAGCGCTCCATTTGAGGTCCAAACGAGTGTAAAATTTTTAAAATAAAGGATTTTTAGGTAAAAGCCCTGATAAAAGTGTAATATTTGAATTTATTTAAAAGTTTATAGTGTAATTTAATTAATTTTAGGTGAAAAATGTGTGTTTAATGTGGTGAAATAGCTTCTTGAAATGTTCGAATTTTGCGAATTTTTGAACTTTTAGGGCTAATATCTCGTAAACTAAGACTTCCTCTTAACATCGGAATTGTGCCAGTTGTACATATGTAAGCTAATTTAACAACTTTTTAAATTAAACAATTCAAAGCTATTATAATTGAATAATTTAAATATATCATAGAAATTTGGCTTTGGGTTTATGGTTAACATAATAGATTCATTCTTCATCACCACTCACAAACACACAAAACTGAGTTATTTCTATTGCGTTCAAATATCATTTAAATGTTTTGATATCGCTGCTTGAGTGACTCTCAAAGATTATGTGAGGGTTTCTTATGTTTGTAGCAATCTTTATCAAGTAAAGCCTCCCAGGACGTTCTTAATCTATAAGGTCAAAATCACCACTTTAAAATCGTGCACACCACTTTTAACACAGAAGCTCAGCTAGTGCATAAACACCATAAACTTTCAGCAAAATAGATGACTTTCGGCCATATATAGCCCAAGTTTTGAAACACTCGGAATAACGGTATAAAGCTGAAATGCGAAAATGAGCTTGTTGAACATGTAGTAGCCTTAAAAGCTTTTTATGCGATATTTAGTAACCGAACTTTTTCTTAGTAGTTCTTAATATAAAATTTTTCTACATAATTGTACCAGTTTGCAACTAGCAAATCTCAAAAGGTAAAAAAAATAAACCGTAAAAACGCTTTGCAATACACACAAAACAGCAGTCAGCAAGTAAAACTTTAAGAAATAAATTAAATAACAAAGTTAGTGAGTTCCGTGTTGTTTGAACAATTAAAAGTGGTTTTGTAAAATCAAACATATCAGAAATTTTATTTGCAATTACAAAGATGTCAATAAAGCCTTTAGGAACAACATATAATCAAGTACTTACAGACATACAAACACAATGTCACGTTATTTGACGACACACCATCAAATTGGAAAGTGTTGAGTGTCATCTAAGAGCTTCTTCTTCTTCATTACTGGCATAGACACCTCTTACGCAATTATAGCTGAGTTAACAAAACCGCTCCAGTTTTTTCTTTTTTCCAACGGAGTGGAAGTCTTCCTCCTCCTCTGCTTCCCCCGGCGGGTATTGCATCAAAAACTTTCAGAGTTTTGGTGTTTTTGTCCATACGTACGACATGACTTAACCAGCGCAGCCGCTGTATTTTATTGACTGATAAATCTTTCGCAGAACCTTTCTCGCGAAAATTTCTATGGCCGAATCATCAGATGTTGTCATCGTCCATGCCTCCGCATAATATAGCAGTATGGGAATAATAAGTTATTTATAGAGTTTGATTTTTGCTTGTTGGTAGAGGACTTTCTCTATTGCTTACTCAGTCCAAAGTAGCACCTGTTGGCAAGAGTTATTCTGCGTTGGATTTCCAGGCTGACATTGTTGTTGCTGTTAGTGCTGGTTCCAAGGTAGATAAATTGTCTACAACTTCGAAGTTATGACATTAACCAGTGACGTGAAAGTCTAGTCACGAGTGCGACGGCTGTTTCTTTGATGACAGGAGATATTTCGTCTTGCCCTCGTCCACTACTAGACCCATCTGCTTCGCTCATCCAGTTTGAAGAAAGCAGGATTAGCAGCGATATCATTGTCATCGGCATACGCCAGCAGCTGTCTACTCTTATAGATTGTACCTTCTCGATGAAGATCTGCAGCTCGAATTAATCGAGCTCAACGTCAGTTTATATAGCCGTATTATTTTTGCTGGGATATCAAATTCAGACAAAGTGGCATGAAGCAGTTCCCTCTCGTGCTGCTAAAGAGAAGGTGTTGTGTGCCGGTCCTCTTTTCACTATTTTTTCCTAAATTTGGCGCATGGTAAGTATCTGATCAGGTAGTTTATATTGTTATACTTCGTTTGTTATAATTTACAATAACAAATAAATTATTTTTCTAATTCGTACATATGTTAGCTAATTTAACAATAAAAATTTGAATTAATTAGTTTATAAATTTTAGTACTAAGTAATTTAAATATAAATTTCTTTTGCCACGTCTGTATAAGCAGAGCAATCTTTTATTTTCCTCTTTTTCGAAGTTTTTCGAAGTTCTAATTCGCACGCAACTAAACAATAACTAAAAGGTTGCGCGCTCTCTTCTTTTGCGATAGCCCTGATAGACGCGGTAAGTGTTGTTTCAAATTTTTATAATTAAATATACTTATTTATTATAAGAAACCCATTGTTTTTTTTATTTAACAATTTGTGGAATCATTTGCGCCGACCGTTTCCCCACGGCCAACCACATTTACGGAACGAGCGAGTGTTACTTAAAAGAAATAGACATTTTTATTTTAAATATTTTTCTTAAAATATGTTCGTTTTTTTTTGAAATGGTTGAGCTGCACTAATCAACGAGAGTTTGGAGAACAATGAAAACTATTCGAAAGTGGGCGTCAATGACTCGGCGTCTTCTGCGGCTGTATGCATAGGCGAATGTTTAAAAAGAAACATTCGTGAAGGAATATATTCCAGAACTGCGGCATCAGATATTCTGCAAATTCAGTCTGAAATGATACAGCTGAGAAAGCAGAAAATTGAGCAAGAAATTAGTTTTAAGGAAAACGAGTTGTAGTTAGGAGAAATAGAATTGACGATTAAAGAAAGAGAAGTGGAGTTAAGGAAAAGCAAAAATTATTACTAAAAGACAAAGAAATAGAGATGAAACTAAAAGAATTGGAAAGTAATGAAAAATTTAAAAAAATGTAAATACAAATGAATGACAATGGAAGAATTGAAATACAAATACAAATAAGTGGAAGATAATATTAATTAATGTACCTGAAGTTTATTTTTAATAATTACTTTTTACATTAATTTTTAAATAAAAAAAAAACATTTTTATATATGTATTAATTAAACTAATCAATAGTATATATACGTTTAAATAATGATCTATTTTAAGTTAATAATCGGTTGTCAGAAACGTCTTACGGTATTTTTTACTTATTTATTTTATAACGGTTTGATGACTCATGCCCAGCTCTTGACCGATGCTGCGGCTGCTACTATGCTGGTCTCTTCGACCAATTCAGCGATTTTATCGCCACTTTTGACGACAGGCCTTCCGGAGCGTGGCGCATCTTCGACCACCTCTACACCAAAACGAAAACTTTGAAACCATCGTTGTGCGGTGGAAATGGAAACTGTATCGGTTCCATAAACTGCAAAAATTTTATTGGCGGCTTGAGATGCATTTTTGCCTTTATCGTAGTAATACTGTAAAATATGCCATATTCTCTCTTTATTTTGCTCCATGTTTGGGACGCTATAACTCACGTGTTAGCGCGTGAAATGAGCTTTCCAGAAAGGTATAGCATGACCCGATGCGACGAATAAAACTAGAACTACGCGCTCTCAGCGCCCACTAGCGAAAATACCGCAAGCCTTTTTTGACAACCTAATATATGATTTTGTATGAAGTCAAGAAGGCTAGATATTGTGTTACTTCCTGGTGGTAAGCTACATTGAGGTGGGTTAATTTCAACGCTTTCTTCGTTTTTGATCATGTTGTGATAGACGGAAGACATGTCTCCAGTGTTCTAGATGTGGTCGTAGCATCGACTCGGACCACTATCTTGTTGCAGTCAAGATTCGCAGCTCTGTGCAGCAAAAAAGGCACGTCAACAAACACAAGGAAGGTATGAAGTCAAGAAGCTGCAATCGCAATAGACAGACGAACGATTTGCTACTCGGCTTGCACTCCTGCTCTCCGAGAGCACTCGTCAACAACTCGGTACAAGGGAACTGTGGGACGGCATTTCAAACTCCTTAGGTACAGCTGCAACCGAAACCACTAGATTTCGGAAAATGCAGAAGAACAGCTGGTACGACGAAGAGTGCCATGCCACAACGGAGAGAACACAAACTGCCTACCTCGCAACGTTACGATCGACCACAACACGTGAGGGATGGGATAGATACCGAGAGGTGAAGAGTGAAGTAAGACGCATTTGGAGACAGAAAAAGGAAGACGCCCAAATGCGTGAGTATGAAGAGCTTGATAAGCTAGCCGACAGGGGTAATGCTTGAAAATTCTACGAAAAAATTCGGTGGCCTACAGAATGTTTCATGACTGGAACATACTCTTGTAGAACCCCCAAAGTTGATCGGGTCAGAGATGCCCAGAGCATACTTAAATTATGGAGGGAACACTTTCCATATTGCTGAATGGCGGTGAACGTACAACGCCAGAAGAAGGCGAACCCGATTCCGCAATCGATAACGATGGAGCATACGTACCATTGCCCGACCATAAAGAAGTTTGAATAGCAATTACCCGCCTGAAGAATAACAAAGCGGCGGGGGCCGAGCTATTCAAACACGGCGGCGAAGAGCTGATAAGAAGCTATAACTCACGTGTTAGCGCGTTTGCTTAAAAAAAATATCTGACTGGTTATGTAAAAACGAATACTTAGATTATTTAGATTAGAATTGTTTAGAAGAATAATTTATTATATAATTTTGCTTATAAAATTTGCTTAAATTCCAATTTCTCACTGGGCTACTTTTGTTCCGTGGTCACCAACACAGTGCCAGATCCTCTCATGCCGACTACTGATCTATATCCATATGCTATATGGTGCAGAGGCTTGGAAGATGACAACAACTGATGAGTCGAAGTTGCGAGTTCTCGAGAGAAAAGTTCTGCGAAAGATTTATGGTGCTTTGCGCATTGGCCTCGGCGAATGTCGCATTCGATGGAACAATGAGCTGTATGAGATATATGACGACATTGACAGAATTCAGCGAATTAAAAGACAGACTATATGAAACCCCTAAATATCAAACTTTACAATTGGGACCTTGTGTAAATTGTTGTACACATGGATGTATTGGATCGTATTCTGGTACTACCAATGCATTGTTATTCGCCAAGAATCCATGTTTTTTACAACTGTTTCTAAAGTAAAATTATATCGAGAGTTGTAATATGATACACTTACTTTTGACCTTCACTCCGTTTGAAGGACCAAGTGGAGATGGATCTTGCTTCGTTTGGAATATCCAATTGGCCCCACGTAGCGAAAAGAAGAAACCGCTGTCGGCTATAATCACGTAAGCGGTGTCTAGGTCAGTAAAGAAGAAGAACACCAACCGTTCATTTTCATTTGGCCAAAACAGAAACTTCTCTTTGAACGTCAATATTGCTTTAAATACGCGTTTAGTTATATTTTGAAAAGTGCCCTCATCACCCACGTACATCTATCTTCGAAAGATCCCAACCTAAATAGCGCAATTTTTAATTGTAAATCTAAAGGAAGTTGTGCTCTACAAGAATATGTGTTAAATATGCGGCGAAATTCGTCCGGGCGAACACGAATAATTTTGTTGAAACGCTGTCATCAAAGTTCTTAAACCTTAGACGGGGAAAACAGAAATAAAAGGGTTCTTGTTTTGGTAATTTTAGTTTTAGGATGACTTTAGTGTGGTGAACTTATATTTGAAAGCCATTTTCAAAGATTTTCATTGGTTGGGACGCCAGGTGCAAAAAATTAAAGACCGTCTGTAAACGGGTCCATAAAAGCCCGACAAAGGGTAAGAAATAAACAACGCGTATTTTATAGACCAACGATGAAAGAAACTAGTTTTGTTCCAACAAAATGATTCATAAAGGCCGGTAAAAGTATTAAATTGTGTTGTTTTTAATTATTCATTCAAATTATAGTCTTTGAAACAGTTTTTAGTACTTGAAAAACATAAATGTTGCTTACATTTTGTACAAAAAGTGTGTGCATCAAATTTCCTACAAAATTTACACGACTTCTTTGAACCCCATCTGGAAGATGGTTGAGCTGATCATACCTTATTTCTTCTACGGGGTGCACTGCTCGTTCACCAATAGTGCTATTGCTAAGAAATGACTGCGATCCGCTTGATGGACGTCCAACTGTTGGTTTGTCGGTGGAAGCACACAGCGATTTTGCTAATTGTAAACGAAACTGGTATAGAGTCAAATCTTTTTCTTTTCTTTCTTCCTCTGCAAGCGATGATTTAGTTCGACGGTACAGAATGAAAGCATTGGTAACAGAAATGTCTAGTAGATGATAGAATATGCGAGTCATTGTATCCATGTTTTTTATATGCAAGCCGTTTCTGCCCATATATGAATCCATGAGATCTACACCACCCATGTGAGAGTTGTACTCACGAATGATTTGTGGGCAATCTATTTCAATGTATTCTCTCTTTTTTCTATTACATATATCTATGAATTTTCGACGGCTGGATAGCAGCATTCGCTTTTGCAAATGGTTTGACACCTACATAAGTTGAACATAGCCGAACATTTTTGGTGACCTTCCAGAGAACCGTAGTCAAGTCAACTCATACGCAGTAGCAGAAAACTCAACTGCGAAACCTCTATCCACTTTTCTCAGCTCAGTATCTGAATCGGATGGTAGCTTACAGTTTGATATTCTGTTGGCTCGAATGGTACCTAAAGCAAATACATATATCCCACGAGCTCGTAAATAAACCATTAGGGGCAGTGATGAGTAAAAATTATTAAAGTATAGAATATGATTCACGAAATCAGGAATTGTTTGCGATAGCCGAATGACGACATTGCTGGTGGCTCCAAGATCTGGTGTGTCTGGTAAAATAGTGTTATTACCAGCACCATTATATACCTCAAACTGGTATGCATATCCATTGCTGTCGCACGACACCAAGAGCTTTATACCCCATTTATTGGGCTTGTTTGGCATATATTGCTGTAAATGGTGCAAGGCCTTTGTTTTACACATCTGTTCATCAGTAAATAAACGAGCTCGTTTAGGAACGGAATCGAAGTGTTCATTCAAAAAATCAATAATTTTCCTTATTCGAAATAATGGATCGTACCCTGGCTCACCTCTTTTGATGCGCTTACTCTTATCCGAAAAAGACAAATGCTTTTTAATTGCAACAAATTTCTTCCAAGGCAAAGCATTTGGTATATGTCTAAATCCAAATTCACTCTAGTGCGCTTCTATATTTGGATAGCGAAAAGTAGACATAAACATCAAAACACCCAGATATTTTCGGATCTGTGAATAATTAGTTATGAACTCTGTATTTATGTCTATTGACCGCGCTGCTCGGTTGGTTTTTTCAACAATTACGGCTATGAGTTCAACAGTCAAAAAATAATTTAAAAACTCAATCGGGTTCTTAAGCTTTCTGACGGCATAATGTAACCCAGAATCTCCACGGAACGCAATTTCATTCACATGCATTTTCATAGATCTTTGTCGCCATAAGATATTGGAGAACTCAATCGAAGTCTTGTCAATGATGGTATTACTTGTAGCGAATGTGGCCTCCTCCGTGGCTAATTCGCTTGTTTTGGTAGTGGTTGCAGCCTCTGTATCTGTACTAGTTTGGATGTATACGGTTCTACTATTTCTGATGAGACACCACTAAGTGTGCTAAAATTCAACGACAACCCAACTTCGTTGCCTACAACGCTGTTGTTCATTTCACATAAAACGTCGTCTATGATTTGGTCTTCCTCAGTTGATATCTGATCAACAACATACTCTGGGTCAGCTATGCTGTTGTCATCGTCTTCGTACTCAGATTCTTCATCAGACGAAAGAGTTGAGTTCATCAATTTCTCGATTTCTTCATCTGTCATTGCAGATAATTTAAGCTTTCTTTTATCTTCCTCTGTGAACTCATGTGGCTTTTTCGCACAATATTTTCTTTTTTCTGATGTCTGAACTCTTCCATTTTCTGAAAAAAAAAAAATTAGAATTATATATAAATATAAACATTTTTCAATTTAAAAAGCAATTAAAAAGTGAACACCCCACATTGGTTATACACTGGCCGATTCAGCTACGGTAATGTATTTTTTCCTTTACCCGGGCAAGACCGTCCAGAGACGGTTTTCACTATATTCTTAAAATCTTTGGAAATTTATATTTCGAGATTATATGTTAATTAAATTTTAGAAATGAACAATATGACTACTTACCTGAAAAATTCCCAACTCGATTTGACCACCGGAAACCAGTTTTTTTTTTATTTTTGTAATGGGATAAGTTTTCACGATAATTAAGATGCCACTTTTCACTTTCGGTGTCACTTGAATTCACCAAACTTTTAAACTATAGCGTTGAAATCATTTTCTGCTTAATATTTGTGTGTATTCAGCTAAAAACCAAAGATCTAGAGACCAATATCACACGACACCTATGCTGTTTGAACTTAAACTCAGATAATCTAAAGACCGTACCTTATGTCGCCATTGGTATTCCGAGATGAGCACTTCTACGAGTGTTTAGTAAGCAAAGCAATCTCGATGAAAAATTTTCAAATATTTCGTCCGCATCTTCGTCGTCGCCTGAAAAGTAATTACGGAAATAAATATCAAAGTGAGAATTGCCTTTAAGGTTTAATGAATGATTTTGCACAGCGCATCCATTATTTTAAAATTCTTCTTTCTCCTGGCATTTTGACTGCGAAATACTTATTTTTGCTAATATTGTTATTTATTTTTGTTCAATCAGCTGATTTATAAGTGATTTACGACAACAAATTGATAACGACGTGTTCACAACCATTGTATTTTTTCTTAATTTTTGTTTATGACTTATAACTTTGTGAGACTATATGAAACCCCTGAATATCAAACTTTACAATAGGGACCTGGTGTAAATTGTTGTATACATGGAAGTGTTGGATCGTATTCTGGTACTCCCAATGCATTGTTATTCGCCAAGCACCCATGTTTTTTACAACTATTTCTAAAGGTAGCATGCAGTGGTCACAAATAAAATTAGGCTGTTCATGGTAAGGTGGTTATCGGGTTATGTGGTTATTAGATTAAATATAACCTCTATGATCCGTGAACATCCCGAATTGTATGGTTATATGCTTATTTTCAGACAAACAGCTGTTCATTGTTTACATTTTAAGTTCAATGAAATTTCTACTTATAAAATGATTAAACAAAGTTTAAAAAGCAACATAATTGAATTTAAAATAAGTTCTGATATTCAGGAAATGGACTTTAATGAAGGTATGTGCTTACTAAATAATCCGAATTTTAAGAGTTTAAACGGTTCTTTGTATAAAATTTGCAGACATCTTGCGCCCTGAACAGTGCCACAATGCAATTGTAAACGAAAAACAGCTTTTAATAGCAGAATTTCCAATTAGAAAATATAAATGATTTATTTATTTTTTGTGCTGCCATTTAGTAAAACTCCAACGACTTTCTAACACTGGAAATAAGCAAACAACCACATAATATGTAAGCGAGGGTCTGGGTTGGTCAAAGTTGGTTATTTTGTCATACCGCATTTTGTTGTTGTTTACTTAATCACATAACCACATAACCCGATAACCACCTTATCGTGAACAGCCTAATAGTAATTTAATGTTATGTATGATTAATCCAAAACTTCAATAAGTACATATGTATGTACATCCTAAAACTAATTAATATTTAAAACTTAATCTAACTTAAAACTGTAACTTTTTTATATATGTACATTAGTGAATTAGAATTAATTTTTAGTTTATATTTAAGTTGCTTATTTCTATTAAGATTTAACGCTATAAAATGTCTTAAATCTGAAATAACCTTCTCTTTTAGCCGTTCTTGAAAAACATATGGAAAAAGTATTTGCAATGCTATTATAAATTTAGTATATCTTCACCTGAAATAACGTAAGAACATTTTCGAAAATTTACAAGGACATGAATAAAGCACGAAATAAAATGGAACATGAGTGTAGCAGGTATTCTGCCAATGACATGGGAATTTTGGATGAAAGCTTCAAATACTCTTCATATTATATTGTTGTCCTTATTAAATCTAACATTAATTAATGCGAAATTTATATATAAGATTATAAAAATTTGAATTTCTGGATTAAATGTGAGTATACCGAAAATATACTCATATATATTATATAAGCATTCCTAATCAGGGGAACCTACTCTGTACGTTTATACCAATTTTATCTCCGAATTCAGGGTAGATCACTGAATCCTCCTCTTTCACTATATATATTTGCACACTTTGTTTATTTTATATTTCATATTTACACATATACATTTCCACTGTCGATTATATGTATGTTTAATATGCAAACACTTCGTGAAGAAATATTATATAAACTTCCTTTCAAACTAGTTTTCACTTACATAAACCTTATAATATAAATGTAGTGCTGGTTGTAGGGTGAAGAACAACTGGCGAAGACAGTGTATTCACCTTAAACTTGACGAGAAAACAATGATATAACGAAACACGAAAAACGACGGCTCGGACATTTTAAAAAGAAAAGACGAACGAGCAGTACGAGTTATACCGCAGTGAAAAGAAGACCTAAAACCTTAAGAATGTAAAGAAGTTACTTTTAACTATTTTAACTATTTAATTCTAAATAAATAATTTTATGAAACCTAACACTGGTTTTATTACTGGAAAAGGAGCTGACCAGGTGAGAATTCCTACAAAATTGGGAGCTCAACCAGGATTTTTCACCCAGACGTGAGCTAGCAGCAGCGAANGTTGAAGCAGAAAATCATCAGAGCTCAGCGTGGACACCGAAAGTTAAGAGCATCAGGCAAAACGAAGTGGATTAAAAGAAAGAGGAATTCCGAAATAGTTGCATAAATCAGCAAATAACGCACATTTCGAAGCAGTATTTGTAAAGCTACCGCAGTAAAACTTCAAGGCGACACCGAAACCTAGCGAAGCCAGCCTAAGCAGACATCTTTAAATCGTTCCAAGTAACTGAAGCTTCAGCGAACTTTCGAAGTGACGCCAAGAAGCAGCGAAGATTCCAGAGCAATAGCAGCCGAAGCAGCATTCGTAGCAGCAGAGCAGAAGCCTGTTTTAAATCCAGAGTAATTAACCGAATCATTCGAATAAGAAGGAGAATAGAGAAAAAGCCGAAACAAGACGAAGAAGCAGAAGCAGAAGAACCCAGAAAGAAAGTACATGCAGTAGAAAGAGAATACAGTAAACGATATCAGAGGTTTAAAGCTGGAAGTAATTGAAAGAGTTTATGTTGAAAAGAAAATAGAGAAATGTAAAGGTGTTTAGCAAGAAGTAAGAAGTACATGAAATAAATTGTAAGAAGGCAAATTCTCAATGCAGAATAGTTGTGAAAAAAAAGTTGCAAGTTGAAACGTGAAGAAGACAGAAGAACATAAAATAAGATGTAAGAGTACAGACACTGAATGTAAAAGAAATATTTTGTATGCAATATTGAATGGAATAGAAACATAAAGAATAATGAAAGTGCATTATTAAAGAAGGTTGATATAAGAAGTTGATATTAAAGTAGTCGAAAGGAGTAAGAAGTGGCAAACTAACTATTCGTGGAAATAGAAATAAAYTCTTATTAGATTCAGTCAAACTGAAAGAAAAGAAGCAATTAAAGAACGTAAACAGTGAGAATAATATCTATGCTATAGACAATGCAGTAAAAAGACAGAAATATAGAAAATAATAAACACTTCATTTATCAAATTCAAACTACGAGTAATATAAGTGATCGCCAGCAGTATTTTAAGCTATGTATATACGTATTTATGTATACGCATGCACATATTCTAAGCAACTTTTGATAAACTTTTTTTAGTTTATAAGCATCTGTATTTTTATACTTGTTACAACAAGGTCTAAATATTAGTTGGTAGGATGGACTTAAACACTTTAATGACTTTGACAGTTAATGGACTGAAAGACAAGTTGAGAGAAATTGGTATYTCGACTACTGGACAAAAACGAGAACTTCAGGACAAACTACTGCAGCACTATGGCYTGTCGCGAAATGAGCCAAGCGATGATGAGTTGAGTCGGTCGGTATACGATGACGTTCAAGAATGTAACAATCCACAGTCTTCCCAGTCCTTTGTGCGCAAACAGCTATTTACTCTTAAAGATTTAGGTGATTGTGTTAGTTCATTTACYGGTGAAGGGTCGGTAGATATTCGGTTTTGGGTAAACGAGTTCGAGTTGAATGCAGATATAGTAAAGTGGAACGATTTGCAAAGATTTGTTTATGGTAAGCAGCTTCTATGTGGACCAGCCAAGCTTTTCGTTAGAAGTCAAAGCAATGTAAGCAATTGGGAAAACTTAAAAAGTGCGTTAATTACTGAATTCGGTACTAAGCTTTGTTCGTCAAATGTTCATAAGCTGTTGAAAAATAGGCTTAAACACTCGAATGAAACGCTACGTGAATATTTATATAGTCTAATGGAAATAGGCAAACAAATTAATCTAGACGAGGCCAGTGTCATCGATTATTTTATTGAGGGGATTCCGGATTCACGATTTAATAAGTCTTTATTGTATCAAGCAAAGAATATAAACGATTTCAAAGAGCAGATAAAAGTGTATGAAAGGATACGAAAATCTAATGCAGGGATAGGTAAAGTAGGCACAAATGAATCTAGGAAAGAGAGTAACTTATCAATAGTAAAGCCAAAAGAGGAATCGGTTAGAAGGTGTTTTAAGTGTGGAGATAAGACGCATATAGCTGCGCAATGTCCACAGAAGCAGTTCAAATGCTTTAAGTGCAACGAATTGGGTCATCGCTCTTTCGAATGCAAGAATAAAGATAAAAAAACGAACGACCCAAAGAAAGAACCGAGCACGGTCAACATGTTGAGTGATGATATTTTTCAACCATTTATAAATAGCGTTCGGGATGGGTTACATTTTAAGACGGTCATGATTAACGATTTTAGATTTGAGGCACTTATTGATTCAGGATGTTCACTAAATTTGATTCGATACGATACGTTATTATTAAGTGGGGCCGGAAATAAATAAAGAAGACAAACCTTTAGGAACCTACCACATTGACCACGTTGGACCACTGGAGACGACCGGCAAGTCGTATTACTTCATTTTGGTGGTGGTAGACGCATTTAGCAAGTTCGTGTGGTTGTATCCTACGAAGAATGCAGGACAGAAGCAGTAGTAGAGAGGCTAAAGAAGCAGGCAGCTATATTCAGTAACCCAAAGCCTATCATTTCTGATAGGGGGACTGCGTTTACCTCAAATTTGTTCAAAGAATACTGCCAGGAGGAGAAAATTCAGCATTTGCTTATAACCACAGGAGTGCCGCGGGGAAATGGGCAAGTAGAAAGGATGCACAAAGTAGGGGCCGCATGTTATCAAAGTTGTACACAGAGACACCTACAAATTGGTACAAACACATAGGTCGCGTACAACAGTTTATAAACAACACACCTCCGCGAAGTACAAAGCAGTCACCATTCAAGATATAACTGGACTTGACATGCGTATGGCCAATATGCCAGAGCTACAAGGACTCTTAGATGATGAAGCAGTAGGAGAGTTGAACGAAGATCGCGAATTAGTAAGGAAGCAAGCTATGGAAAATATTTCGCAAATTCAGCAGGAGAATCGCAGGTCGTACAATTTGCGGCGTAGAAAGGAAACGGGTTATGAACCGAACGATCTAGTAGCGATTAAAAGAACGCAATTCGGGAGTGGACTAAAATTAAAACCGAAATTCTTGGGTCCATATAGAGTTGTGAAGAAATTCAACCATGGGCGGTATGAGGTCGAAAAAGTAGGAGACCATGAAGGGCCGGGAAAGACATCTACARTGGCAGAATATATGAAACGATGGACCAACTCATTCGGGGGCGAATGAGATCAGGACGGCCGGATGTAGTGCTGGTTGTAGGGTGACGAACAACTGACGAGGACAGACCTTAAACTTGACGAGAAAACAATGATATAACGAAACACGAAAAACGACGGCTCGGACATTTTAAAAAGAAAAGACGAACGAGCACTATGAGATATACCGCAGTGAAAAAAAAGATCTAAAACCTTAAGAATGTAAAGAAGTTAGTTTTAACTATTTTAACTACTTAATTCTAAATAAATAATTTTATAAAACCTAACACTGGTTTTATTACTGGAAACGAAGCTGACCAGGTGAAAATTCCTACATAAATTTTCAAATAATAATGCTGAATGAATAATTTTAAATTAAGCACTTTCTAATTACAATTCATACAAAGATCTTAACACCATTTACATACCTACATATGTATTTTACCCGCAACTTCTTTGTTATTATTGATGTTGGTGTTGTTTTTGTAGAGACACGATTTAATTTATTTTATCTGTGCTTGGAATGCTAAAAAACTTAAGGAGACTCATAACTTATTAGTATATAATATATAAAATTATTTCATTAAATTATATTATATAAAATTCTAACATAACCATACTTACCAATTGGCAATATTACGATTCTTTTGGCGTCGCGATTTGATGGTAGGGATGGATGGAGGAGGCCTTCATAACTAGAAAATGTATACCCTTCTCAGACTCATAGTTTTCGAGATATTTCTATTTAAAGATCAAAATTTGTAAAAACAATGGTCGTCGTCATTTCACTATGTTTAACCCACTTTTTGCAATTCACTATGTTTAACCCACTTTTTGCAATTCTTTTTGGCTGGGATTTAGAATAGCATCCCCGGATTTCGGGAATAAAATGGGTATCGCTGGAAAGGTGACAATCTCCAGATCACGAATATATATATATATATATGTATATAGTTGCCGCTGACTTATAGTTTTTTTTTACTTATATTATGCACTTTTCACTTACTAACACTTCACTATAACGTTCCTGTATATTAATTTTTTTAATAAAGCTTTAAAGCTTTTGTAAATAAAGCTTTATTTTAATTATTTTATTGAAGTTATACTTCTTATACGAGTTCGGAAAAGGTTGCGATAGATTTGTTGCGTTAACATAGTTGCGCAATCTTGTCGGCGAAGATGTTCGAGCAGCAAGGGAAGCGGTGACAATCGGCGATCGTTTGTTATTGTAGTTTCTTTCGGCACAGCTCGGATTTTCTACCAATAACATAATGTTGCCATGCTTATGCTATTGTTGTTTTTGTAGAACAATGTTTAAATTTTTGGTTGGTGACATATTCACATGTGTACGCATATGTATGTTTGTATGCTTGGCATTATTTGTTTTTTCTTTCGTTTCTGTTTCATTTCTGCGAATTCTCAACTATTTTGTGTGACTTTTGTTTGGAATACTATGCGTTGTCCGCCGTTAAGACGATACTTGACAGAATTATTTCTGTAGCCAGTCTTCATTTACTTTCTTTGCAAATCGAAAGTGTTTTGTCTGACAGCGTGAAGTTTATGAACTTCATTTCTAATTTTGTCTTGTGGCATACTAGAAATGATGTTTCTTTGATGATCGCTCAGTTACAACCAGTGATGCCACTGAAAAAATTTTTTTGTAAACATACAAATTCAAAAAAGTACGCAAACTGAAAAAAACTTAAGAAAAAAGGTTTTCAAGTTCACTTTAATTTATAATAACAAAACGTATGCTTATAAATATAAGTAACAAAATAAAGATAACCATTCACTAACATTTTAAATAAGTAGGTAACTGAAATAAAATGTTTAAAAATAAAGTGACTTTTTCAAAAAGTAATAAATTCGGTTTACAGTTGCGGTCAAAATAATAGCACAATTATTATATTTATTTTAAAGAATTTTCATTTAAAACATAGTTCGATGCATAACAGATACAAAATAAATACAAGTTTAAAGATTACACAAACTTTACCAAAAATAATCAAATTTCAAAAACCTCCAATAGAAATTACAAACTTTTTATTCAGAATTTTCAGAGATTTCGGGAATGCAATTTGGCTTAAAAAACTCACTAAAACTTAACGGTAGTTTTCAGCGACTTCAAACTTGCACTTAATTGTACATAAATTTTATGGGCATACTCAAAAACTTTGTGAAAATTCTGAAAAAAAAAATTTGTAATTTTTTTAAATTTTTTTTTAAGTCTGATTATCTTTGTAAAGTTTGTTTAATTTTTTAAACTTTCATATATTTTCAAAGATTTTCTTTTGCAGCAGACCAAACATAATTTGGCTTGCGACTAGTGCACAGTTCTTTGGCCAGTATTATGTTATTAATAGTTTTTAAGCTGAGTTTATTTCTCAATTTCGTTTTTATCAGATTTAATTCAGAAAATTGCCGTTCAGCAGCTGCTGAGCTGTGCGGCAATGTTATTAAATTTTGTACCAAAGTGGTCAAATCCTTAAAACATTGTTCGCCCATTCCATCTTTATGGTATGAAACTTGTTCCCAAAAATCTTCAATATCCATATCCCTTTTCAAATCGAGTTTGGAAAATCTTAATATTTTCCATTGCTGTACAATTACGTCCTCATCAAAATCAAAAAAATTGGAAAATTGATACAACAAGGGCTCAATTTGTGTTTGATGATCAGGTAAAACCCTGCTGGGCGTAATAATCGATAATAATTTTAGGTCATTTCTCGAAAAATGGAACCTTTTTTTAATTTGCTGCAACAGCTCCAAATAAAAATTTAAAATGCTATTTTTTATTCTAACTGTATCAGAAAAGGATAGTTTATTTTTTTGCAAATGTTGTTCTGCCTTGGATCCAATGCATATTTTTTCTATTGGTAAATAGTTTTCTTTTTCGTGGAAATTAATATTTTCTACTGATTCCAAACCGCTTACATATTCAATTTTCATGAAATTGCTTAATAATAATTTGAAAGTCGTGTCCAGATGGGAATATGAATAACGCAAGCGAACTTTTTCCGATTGAAATTCCCTGTTGAGATCATTTATGATTTTGAGGATATATGATACAAAAAAGTAGGTTTTGATTTCAGGATCATTCATTTGCACTGCCATCTCATTGGCTTTGATTCCATTTACTTCCAACACAGAGTCTAAAAAATATAACTGTAATGGATTCTGTTTATGACTGCTTCCAGTGAAAGCCAACTGGTCATGAAAATATCCAATATTTTATGTGACTGCACCGAACAATAATCTTGGAAATCTTTAAATTCTTCAATTCGTTTTGGACAGTGTGCAAAAAATTTATAAATATTACGGCAAAGTTGTTCAATTTGACCAGGCAGTTTTTTACACGCGTAAGCGGAACATAAATGTAGTGAATGGCAAGAACATTTTAAATAAAACAAATTAACATCGTTTCTAAACTTTCCTGCTAATCCATTTACCTCTGAAGCCATTACATTTGCGCCATCGGTGGCGAGACCTATGATGTTCTCTAATGGAACGCCCTGTTCGTTGAAAAATTCTTTAATACTTGAATATATACTTCTTGCATCTGCATTTACTACGCTG
>NW_017536553.1:0-1181 GCF_001853355.1 Bactrocera latifrons
TGGAATATCTAATTGGCGCCACGTAGCGAAAAGAAGAAACGACTGGCGCGCTGTTGTTAACTCGGCTATAATCGCGTAAGCGGTGTCTACGCCAATCATGAAGAAGACAGTAACGGTCAAGAAACAGAGTACTCGAGTAGCACAGGGTAGTGACGACACCGATGGGAAAGTTAGCAAGGCAGDGTCGGAGTGCCAGGGTGGCAGCTCTGGAGAGGTTGAGACCGAGATGAGGGTTTCGCACCGAAAGTGGGTGGAGTTGACAGGATTAGCCCAGGGTGAAGTTTCCAGTGGAGGTGTCAGCGTGGAATGGGGAAATGTTTTCTTAAAAGAGTTGGAAGCGTTATGTCTAGTCGAAAATGAAGGACCAGAGGAGAAGTCGAAGGGAATCGACATATCGCATATAAATGGAAGTATTGCCAAGGAAGTAGAGCGCCTAGTTACTACCTACATGTCCGGAAAGCCGTCAAGCGCACCTGTGCAGATGAAGCGTATTCTATCGGATGATAGGCATGGCAGCGTCCACGTCGAACGTCAGTTGAAGACCAGCGTTACATAGATGAACAGCTGAAAGTCATGCTAGAAGAGAGGATTATACAATACAGCACTTCGGAATATGCATCATCTGTGGTACTGGCGAAGAAAAAAGATGGGACGAAGCGGTTTTGTTGCGATTTTCGATTGTTAGGGACAACTTCCCGATGGCCCTTGTAGACGAAGTGTTAGATAAGTTGCAGGGCGCGAAAGTTTTCACAACCCTCGACCTAAAACATGGGTTTTATCACGTACCAGTCGAACCTGACTCGCGTAAGTATACTTCGTTTGTCACCCACAGCGGCCAATTTGAATTCTGTTTCGTACCATTTGGTATTACCAACTTACCGGCAGTGTTTTGCAGATTTATTCAAGCAGTTTTTCAGGATATGCTCAAAGATTATACGATTATCATATACATGGACGACATCGTTATTCCCGCCAAGGATGAGAACGAATCGTTGCAAAAACTACGTAGAGTACTGAGAAAGGCTAGCGAACATGGGTTACAGATAAAGTGGGAGAAATGTCAGTTCATAAACAAGCAAATTAATTTTTTGGGATACATCYTGGAGAACGGTCAAATTTTACCGTCAGTAGAGAAAACCAGGGCCGTGCGAAACTTTCCTATACCGACAAGTAAAAAGGAA
>NW_017536554.1:0-1212 GCF_001853355.1 Bactrocera latifrons
TTTTGCTTTTGTAGTGTTTGGTCTATCAAAGAATGAACAAAATTGTATTTATTGGTATGATCTTTCATCAAATTTGTTTTATATATTCGCAACCCATGCCATGCGGACGAATATTTTTTAACCGAASAAGTAAAATCCATCAACCRRCATGAGTTTACTTCTSGAAGCCGAGTTTCAGTTCATTGAACCCCTTGTAAGATTGGCCTGACTGCCAGAGGTAATTATCAAACAACCTTTAGAAGGAGCTACTGCTCACACTAGTATGTGTTTTATAAAATTTCGTGCTATATGCAATATACCAACTACCCGTCGTAGGTCATTCCCTACTTTTTTTTTAAAGAAAAAACACAGAAGCCTCAAATTTAATGGGGAATGTTTATTATTTCTTTCAATTGTTGGCTGCGGCTACTTCTCAGTTGGTTCATCCCTTGAATTCAATTTYCGATGACTTATTCGAGTATTTCGACTAGTAACTGATGAATGGCATGCGGGTTGCTTTGCTCCAAGAACTGAATCGAAGTGGGTTTATCGGCAAATACTTTAGATTGTACATATTCCCACAGGAAAAGTCTAATGGTGTGATATCACGATCTTGGTATGTAGTCATCAACCCGCCGAAAACGTGAAATTATCTGCTYACTGACATAATTTATGAAGCAATATGGACTGATGATTCCACCGGCCCAAAAACTACACCAAACCATGGTTTTTGTACATRAAATGGCAGCTCTTGATTCTCTTTAGCTTAGATTTGTCACAAATGCGGCAATTCTGCTAATTAACATAACCCTTGAGCCAGAAATGGGCCTCATCGCTGAACAAAATTGAACGCGAAAACATCGGATCTTTTTGTAGCTTTTCAAGAGCCCATAGAGCTAAATGATGTCGCTGGGGAAGGTCGGGCGACTCCGATGCGCTGTATTMAATTTAAGACCTCGACTTAAAATGCTCCTAGTAGTTCTATACGTAAGTCCGAGTTGCTGYGAAYGGCMTTTAATTAATGCRGGGTCACCAGCTGCGTGTTGGTGTTGCGAATAGTATGCTCAGTAGGCCGATTATGTTCGTCATAAGTTGATTGAAGCGCGCGAAACAAATTCTTCACAGAACGTGACTTGTCGTCATAAAATTAAATGTTTTGAAAACGTTGCTCAAGCGTAAGTCTTTCCATGATAGACTTGACAGTTGGACGCGTGATCTGTCAAAAAAAAAAAA
>NW_017536555.1:0-1151 GCF_001853355.1 Bactrocera latifrons
GCGATCCGAATTCTTCTTCTTCATTATTGGAGTAGACACCGCTTTTGCGATTATAGCTTAGTTAACAACAGCGCGCCAGTCGTTTATTCTTTTCGATATGCTGTGATGATTCGAGTTACAAAGTGCAGTCTGGTCCTTCTCCATCAGATCTCTTCAACAGAGTGGAGGTCTTCCTCTCGCTCTAGTTCGACCGGCGGGTACTGAATAGAAAACCAAAAAAAAAAAAAAAAAACAACTGGAGTGTCCTCTTCCATCCGGACAACATGATCTAGCTAACGCAGCCGCTGTCTCTTCAATACCGGTCTCTTATACACATCTAGATGTGTATAAGAGACAGCTCTTATTCCTCCGGCGGGTACAGCGTCGAATACTTTAACAACTGGAGTGTCCTCTTCCATCCGGACAACATGATCTAGCTAACGCAGCCGCTGTCTCTTGATTTGCTGAAATATGTCAATGCCGCCGAATATCCTATGTTGCCATAGCTCAAGAAATCATAAATCCTCCGGAGAACGTTTCTCTACAACATTCCTAGGACCGACTAAGCAGGACGGGAATGATGAGGGTCTTTTAGAGTTTGGTCTTTGTTCGTCGAGAGAAGACTTTAGTTTTTAATAGGTCAACGTCAGCTTACTCAACTTATAGGAAGAAATTTTTTGTGGTATTCGGTCATTATGAGCTTTGTTTGTATATACTTTGTACACCGAGTTAAAATTTGTGCTTCTAAACTATGATCAGCTTGCCAACATAAGTAGAACAGTAAAGGTAATTTTTTCGGTCATAAAAGAATACAATTGTATCATTCTGATCGAACTTCTGTAGTGCTCTCCGAGAAAAACTTCCCATTTCAGACAGGAAGTTAGCAACTAACTTATTATGCAGCAAAAACATAACCTTATTCAGTAGAACATTACAGCGACAATAATGATTTAATGATGTATACTGTTGTTTAAAATGATCTGCACAATTTTGAAAACTACAAGTTGATAATCTATCTAGCCGCTTCAGTTATACCATCTGCGCCCAAACTAAATCGATAGATTTTATTTTTATATTAGGAAAAGGTCAATTTCTTTGTTCAAGACACGAACAGTTTGTGTTGTTTATCAAAAAAAAAAAAAAAAAGTATTTATCAACGGGCTTGTTTGAAA
>NW_017536556.1:0-1211 GCF_001853355.1 Bactrocera latifrons
TCGAATGATTTTGGTGAATATTTTGGATAGGCATCGGGTTCTTGCTCAACTCGTTACGATAAAGTATATTTTTTTCCAAAAAGAGTACCGTAAACAGGTCTCTTTGGAGATTCTTGATCGTGCAAATTCCGATCCCACATTCATGAAGAGCGTTATAATGCCGATGGGATATGGGCTTATGAGTTTGACATGCAAACAACTTAACAATCTTTGGACCACCGTTTTCAATCGATCGAAGAAATAACAGAAAATTCGCTGAAGGAGTGTTTCGAGAATTTGAAAAATCGTTGGCACAAGTGTATTACATCTTTTGAAGGCGACAACGTTTTATTTACAATTTCCGGGAACTTTTTTGTCACAATGTTTATAAGAATATTTATGTCAGTTTGCCTTAAGTGTGAAAACTAGGCTAATTTGATTTTTGGCATGTACAGTTGAGCTGATTGATTCTTTTCTACAAAATCGCCAATGGAAAATTCGCCATGGATCATTTTAAGCAACTTAGCCTAAGGGACTATAAGTCTAAAASCGGTTTCGGGCCAGCAATTTTGAAAGCGATGTTATGTTATATTGGTCTAATATCGGCGATTCCGACGAATGAGCATATTCTTGGATAGAAAAGTACTTGTACGAATTTTCAGATCGATACTTCAAAAGCTGAGCCGTACATGCAGATAGACGGACATGGATAAAACAACTCAGAACGTTACGCTGATCACTAATATTTAGAGTCTCCGACTTTTCCATATCTCTGTTACAAACTTCTTACCYTTTTCAGAGTAAAAAATAGTCAGGAAGGACTAAGTTTCATATACGAYATTATAAGTATATGTGATATAAAACATGTTAAAGGTCTAGATTTGATATATTGGGTAAATCAGCGCTAAAAGAAAGAAAACATTTCCAATTAATTTTATTATTGTATGTATTGACCCAACTTGACGGCTTAAAGTCAGGTGAACGGTTGCAGATCACTATATTGGGCATATTGGGATTAATTAAGATCCTAACTGATCGCATTAGTTTTTTTTATTTAATCAATTATACTAGGGAACACGTTTCAATTATTTTGTGAAACACACTTACTTTACTTGAATTATAATGATATATCTCACATAATAACAGCTACTTTCACCGAAGGTTCAATAGAGATTTTTTCACATCATGTTTGAATTATATACTTGTAGCTTTAGTGGTTTGTTAGATATATA
>NW_017536557.1:0-1124 GCF_001853355.1 Bactrocera latifrons
TTATATGCGTCGCTTGGTGTCAGAAGTTTATTTTTGCGTGCGCTAAATACTCATGTCCAGAATTTCGCAGTTTTATTTCTACTTTAAAAATTTTTCCATATATTTTAATAATTCCGAAATTCTTTCACTCACCTAAGCACATGGTTGAACTATTCCAATGTGCGGAAACGCGATATATAATAATAAAGTTGCAAAAAATTCACGTTGAAATTTTGCGAATTTTACCAAACATATGAGAATGCTAATTAGTTGTGCGAGAAAAGCATTGCGATGAGCATATGTTTAAGTAAAAACTTAGAGGAATACCTTAACATAGCAAATATTTATGTTATTTTTAGATAATACATAATATGTTAATATAAATTGCTTATTATACAACTTTATACAGTAGAATTCAGCTGATATACAATTAATTTCGTAACCAGGTCTCAATCCAGCGAAGTTTCTGTTATTGCTTTTAATCTATTTCTTTTCTTTTTTCTAAACTCGTTTAGTTTAATGCTCTTAAACTTATTATTATGAAAATGTTTATGCAAAATTTTATGCAAGTAAATAAATATAATGTAACAATATACATTAACAATCAATCGTGTGCGATGGCGTATGAGTAACCTCAAGTCCACAAATATATTATAAACACTGATTTCGTCTAAAGGAGTTTATTTCAAGTTAAATCTGAAAGATTAATTAACATAATTTATTTTAGTGTGCTTTCTGGTAAAATGCTTTAACCTTTGGCATTTTGAGAAAATGAACCCAAATCGGGATTTCGAAAAATAACTTGTGAGCAATTTTTTTTATTTTTTATTTTATTGTCGATCGCCAAATTATTTGATTAAATTGGGTATTTTAATTAGTAAATTAGACAGTCCGTTTTAACTTGGCCCGCTTAAGTTTATAGCATTGACATATATATGATAGCTTTTTCCGGTCCCACGTATAAATGGGATATGTATGCCTACTGCTAATAAATTATTCAATGTTTTCTTTAGATTAATAATTTCGATTTCAATCCTTTCCGTAATAACTTAATAAACTAAGTTACTTAAATGTCCACGTAAGTAGTCTAGTTAAACTCCTATACCCTACAAGTTCTCCTTTAAAATATATTCGGAAACATCCGA
>NW_017536558.1:0-1211 GCF_001853355.1 Bactrocera latifrons
TGAAAGCACTAGCTGATAAAGAACATCTTAGTAAAAATCGTAAACAACATATGTTCAAAGTTAATAATACCTTGAATAATACAAGGCAGCCAATCAGGCAGATGTGTTCCTATTGTAAAATTGTAGGTCACACTTTATTGCAATGCAGAAGATTCAAAAGTATAACCATTGATGATAGACGTAAATATGCAAGAGACAACAAAATTTGCTACAGATGTCTCAACCATAATTGGTTCGAAAATTGTGATAGTAATTTGAATTGCAAAATTTGCAATAAAAATCATAACGAACTTCTACATCCAGAGTCTGATAGTAAAACATCAATGTCTACAAAATCAACATCAACAAAAGTAATTCTGGCCACAGCTCAGATAAAAGCAAAAGCGGCGAATAGCGAATATATATTGTTAAGAGCTCTAATTGACCAAGGGTCTCAAATAAMATCAATATCTGAAGAAGCAGCGCAGATATTAGGTGTACCRAGGACAAAAATCCAAACAAAACTCCATGACCTGGGAGGTGTTGTGGTTGGCGAATCAAAATTCAAGGTTCGAATACAAATAAAACCAAGATTCCTAAGCCAACATGTGGAAAAAGTAGACGCAGTAGATTTATCATCACTTACCACTGCTCAACCAGATCAATCATTTAAATATGATATGAAACAATGGAAAAATTATACACTTGCTGACCCATTGTTTAATAAGGCAGATAGAATAGACATGGTAATTGGTGGAGACATTTTTAGCCGAATAATTCAAGACGGTGTCAAAAAAAGTGACGGTGTCCTTGGACAAGCTACAAAATTCGGTTGGATTTTATCWGGAATCATCAAACAAAAGAAATTCAGTAAGATAACATCCACGACTAACAGCCTAGAGCGATTTTGGGAACTGGAGGAAATTTCAGATGAAAACAATATCGAAGAAGGTGATGCATATTTAAAGCAGTTTGAAGAAACCATCAAACAGTGTGATGATGGGCGATTTATTGTAGAAATCCCTTTCAAAGAAATTAAAAATTTGGGTGATTCTCGCAAGTAAGCAGTAGCGCGCCTCGTTTCTATGGAAAATAAATTCCAAAAAGTAATAAACTAAAAGAAGACTTCCATCAGTTCATCAATGAATATAAGGACCTTGGTCATATGGTCAAAGCTAATGATCACTTAAAAGGCAAATATTATCTACCACACCATGCAATAATACGAGAAA
>NW_017536559.1:0-1210 GCF_001853355.1 Bactrocera latifrons
TATACGCTCATTGCGATAGTTGCGATGGAGGTTAATTTCTATGCACCGGCTTATAGCATACACCTCTGCCTGGAAAATGCTCGGGAACTCCCCCATGGGTACTGGGAGCTTAGTGCGTGGGCCCACAATCCCTGCGCCGATTCCCTCCGACATTCCTTTGCGAATGGTTGGCACCTTGTCGCGGTGCAGGGGCTTAGGCGCAAGGCATACTCGGCGCCCCCCAATCTGTGCGGCTGGTGCTAGTGAGCACTGACCATGCGGGGTGACGGGTGCCGCATGCGTGCGCTAACCAAGAGCTACCACCTCCTAATCCAGGGTGTTATGCGACTCCCGTGCCCACTSTATGAGTTGCAGCTGGGAGGTTAAATTCGGCTGTATTCTAACGGAGTCTCCCCAACACCGGGCCGAATTGGGGAGTAACTGTGGCCTTACCGCGTCATGGGGCTCTGGCGTGGCGGACCCTCTAGTTCCCCATATTAATTGATAGACCCGACAGCTCACCCCGTTGAGCCAAGGGTCGTAAGAACAAGATGAACAAAAACAACAACACGAACTCGGATAATTTAGACACTAGGCGACAACTCCGGAGAACGGACTCGGACAACGAAAGGGACATCGGTGCAGCTGCTGGCAAAGGGGGTCAGGGAGCTAGACGGAAATTTAGCTTCCTCGTCGCTATCTCGCCAGAAGAACGGGCACTGTTTGAGGAGCACGGTAGGGAGGATGACGATGTGCCCTCTTGCAGCGGCGCTCGCCTGGGGGGAACGCCGGGTGCAGCCGCAGCAGCAATAAGCGCCACCAAGACCCCCGCCGAAAGGTATAGCGGGTCGGACTCGGGTGAGTCTCATCGGGCAGGGCCCGATGGTGGTTGTAAGAGGAAAAGGAGAAGGCGCGGAAAAGGTGGRCAACGCCCCCTCCCAGAAGCCGGTAAACACGGTGGATGCAATGAGCGGTTCCACTATGAAGTCGTACCTGCGGAACCTCCGTGATGGGATGATCCCGGAGGTGGCAGAGGCTCTGGCCAGGAAAAAATGCAACGCATCCCCGGCAACGGAGCTCAACAACGTGTCGGCTCGCGCGAGTTAATACTTTAACCTTTRACCACAACCTTATCTTTCAGTAAACATTAAAGAAAAATCATCAAAACAACTTTATCTTAGAACAATAGAAGCGCACTATCGGTACAACAAACAATAACAACCCAAATAGT
>NW_017536560.1:0-1210 GCF_001853355.1 Bactrocera latifrons
CAGTTTTTTTTTTTATGGCCTTTTAAATTTTTTCCTTATCTTGATGTTTTTTCGCTTAGTTGTAACAATTTGGCAAATACAAAAAAAAAAAAAAAACATACGAACGCCAAACCCTTTGAGGGTTTTACTATACTGACCTCGTTCCATCACCCTGAGTTGGAATTTCTCACCCCCCAGATTAGCTGTTGTACTGTGTAATTACAGAAAGACTTTATGTTCTTATAGAGTGTGCTCATAACGAGAAATACATTAATTTATACGGACAGCCAAGGAGCTTCTAGCTACTTGTAGACATTTAAGTGATATAGCTGCGTCTCGGTGGACTCAATCCCTAGCTTGCTGAAAGAAGCAGGAAAAAAGCGTAAGAGTTTTAGTAGGAATGTTAACATGTCGCTGTCGAATTGGTAGGAATGGTAGCAGTTTGAGGACGCTGGGTAAAAAGAGAAGACCCTATACATACTTAGAACATATTTTACACGAAACAAAGGCTTTGTATAGCAAAATAATTGCAACTAACGGTTGAAGATTTATTGACGGTGTCTTGAAGGTTCCGCAAATAAAACTTTTTGTATTGATGAACTTCATCGGGAGATAAAAGTGTTTCAAAAAGAAAATAATAAAGTAAAGACTTACCTACCTAGATCATACGTAGGAGTACTAGGCATGACAACGGACAGGGCGTCTCTAGCTGTAAAAGTGGCATTATTCGTGGCATTATTTATTTTTCGAAGATTATCTCTTTCAAATGTTGGCCGGGACTACGTCTCAGATGGTCCATCCGTTGAGTTCAATTTTCGATGACTCGTTCAAGCATTTGGACTGGTAACTGACGAATCACACGGGTGATGTTTTGCTCCAAGACCTGAATCGAAGCGGGATTGTCCACTTAGACGTTAGACCTTACATATCTCCATATCTCCATGTCTCCAATATAACATGATCTTGGTGGCCAATCGACCTGCCCAATACGTGAAATTAACTGCTCAACGATGTGTTCTCTCAATAAATCATTAACTAATGTGATGTGTGGGAAGTAGCACCGTCTTTTTGAAACCAAATATCGCTGAGATCACGAGCTTTAAATTCAATCATCAAATAGTCAGTTATCACGGCGYGATAACGTTCACCATTGACGGATACGTTCTTTTCGGCATCATTTAAGAAGAAATATCGACCGATGATTCCACCGGTTCAATAATGAAGATGGGTG
>NW_017536561.1:0-1094 GCF_001853355.1 Bactrocera latifrons
ACATAGCTATAGTAGTTGCCGAGGTATGTACAAACAACTTAGTAGCGGGCGGGACCACGCCCACTTTTTCAGAAAAATTACGTCCAAATATGCCACTCCCTAATGCGATCCTTTGTGCCAAATTTCAATTTTATTATCTTTATTTATCATATCTATATATATAATATCAAGTTTCATTATTATATCTCAATTTTTACTCAAGTTACAGCTTGCACGGACGGACGAACAGACAGACATCCGGATTTCAACTCTACTCATCACCTTGATCACTTTGTTATATATAACGCTATATCTAACTCTTTTGGTTTTAGGACTTACAAACAACCGTTATGTGAACAAAACTATAATACTCTCTTTAGCAACTTTGTTGCGAGAGTATAAAAATAATAATAAGATATGAAAGAAAAGATAAGATAAATATTATTTGATAATTTAAAATATAAAACAAACATTTGTTTTCACTATTATATTGAATTGTACAGGCACTGTCTCTTATACACATCTAGATGTGTATAAGAGACAGATATAATTAATTTAAAAAATTATAATTTCATCTGAAAAAAGAAAAGAATTATTAATAGCTGAAAATAAAAGACGGAAAAAAGATTATAAAAGAAAAATACCTGAAAATATAATAAAGGTTATTAGAACCTGAAAATAAATAATAATTACATTGAATTTGTAATACCTAAAAGAAAAAGAAAGATTAATTGTATAAAATGGTAATAATGTCTGAAAAAGAGTATTAATATTATCTGAAAAAATAAAACGTATTAAGTACAAATAAAATTTACTCTGCAAGCAAAGATTAATTACAAAACAAGTAAATAAGGGCTAAGTTCGGGTGTCACCGAACATTTTATACCGTTTTTGGGTAGTTTTATTCCGCTCTTATCATTGGTTCCTTATGTATATATGTATTATACAGAGAAGGCATCAGATGGAATTCAAAACAACATTATATTGGAAGAAGGCGTGGTTGTGAACCGATTTCTTATACACATCTAGATGTGTATAAGAGACAGGTCTCAGATAGTCCATCCCTTGAGTCCAATTTTTGATGACTGGTTCGAGCATTTCGATTCTTAAAGGTC
>NW_017536562.1:0-1208 GCF_001853355.1 Bactrocera latifrons
AATCGCTAAAAACCGCTAAGTTTGAAACAGTGGAGCGCCCAGAGACAAACCCATGCTGATTGACATTAATTATTGATTTTACTGCAAAAAATAATTTGTTTTTAATAGAACACTCAAAAATTTTCGAAGCTGTAGAAAGTTTAGAGATAGGCCTGTAATTGGAGACTACATATTTTCTACCACCTTTCAGTATAGGGGTAATGCGTGCCAATTTCCAGTCAGGAATAAAATTCCCAGAGGAGAGAGACTTATTGAAGATGAGCATGAGAGGATATATCAAGGCAGTATAATTTTTTATAAGTACAGGTGGAAGCCCATCCAAGTCCAATTTGGAGGAAGACTTAATATCACAAATAGCTTTGGCAATATCATCCTGTGAAAGACGCAGTGTGTAAAAATTTATGGAAGGGAAATTATTAGCTGAAAAAGTGGGACTATTACCAGTATCATCGTGGGTATAATTCGATTTGAAAAATTCAGCAAACAAGTTGGAGATTTCGCCAGGGGTGCATGCTGACTTATCACCSCACCGTAATGCAGAGGGAATAGCCGAACACGCTCGTCTAGATTTTACAAAGTTGAAAAAGAGCTTAGGGTTCGATTTGATTAAAGACTCTGTACTATTAATAAACTTTTTATAGCGAAACTTGTCCAATTCATTGAACAGTTTTGTGTAGTGCTGGTTATGAACAAAGGAAACATGAGATTTAGTTGAAGGGAATTTTCTGTAGTATTTATTTCTAAGATTTTTTAAACTTTTGAGGTTCTTAGTGTACCAAGGCAATTTATATGGTTGTGTATGTTTGAGCGGGATATTATAATGAAAAAAATCCTGAATGGATTTCTTAAAAATTGCGAAACTATTAGCTGTATCTAGTCCCGAGAGTAGATCATCACATTTAATCTCATCGAGGAGATTATTGGGTCGTTTAAAATCACAATATGCAAAATTAAAACCAGGCCCATCAGTAGGTTTAACAGGACCGAAAAGATAAGTATCCACCTCAAATGCTAGTGGAGAATGATGAATGGTGGCTGGAGTAATTGTAGAGAATCCATCGAGAAACCTAAATTTTAAATTATCACTAAGAAACACTAAGTCTAGAAACCGATCCAGACTATTTGAATAAGAGTTGATTTGAATCAGATTGAGACTAAGCAAGCTATCGATGAGAACTAACTCCATAGAAGACGATAAATTGGAGGGC
>NW_017536563.1:0-70880 GCF_001853355.1 Bactrocera latifrons
GCACTTTTGGTTGTAATAGGACTCCAAAGTATGCAAACGGTTTGTATGTTTCTAGCATATAATGTGGGAATGGAATTTATGTAGAAGTTCATAAAATGTTGTGTTAACTTATATATACATATGTGGATATCCTTACATATTCAGCTTTCAATTTTGACGACTCTATTTGTGCTTTTAAAAATATTATATGTAATGATATACATATGTAGATATGTCTGTATATTTTGTATGTATACATATAGAATTCTCACATTAGGGAGGGCAAAAAAACAATATAAAAATAATTCATTAACTGAACCTAAAATTTTCTTTTCTACTAGTGTAGACAACAGCGTGCGAGTGGTTTTATCTTTTCGCACCAATTCGAGATACCAAGTGCTGCCGGGTCCTCTCCACCAGACCTCTTCAACGGGGTGGATGCCTTTTTTTCCTCTTGACCACTGGCGGGTACTGAATCGAATACTTTCTAAGCTGGAGTATTCTCATTCATTCGGCTACATCAGCCAACGCAACCGCTTTCTCTTGAAGCGCTGAGCTTTGTTAATGTTGCTGTCGCTCATCGTTTCATCGACTACGGTATTCGTTGTTGCCAATGCACAAAGGACCTTTCCTCCGAACACTTCTAAGGCCAACTCATCAGATGAGGTCATTGTCATTTATTCACACACAAAAATACAGACACCTTTTAAAATGAAGCCTAAAAGTCTTGATTTGCATTCATATTTTTTATATTTATATAAATAAGATATTAGTTTTTTGGCTCACCCTAATGCACATATATGTATCTACGTATGTAGATATTTACATGTGTCATAAAATCTTGTTGCTTCAGATGCTTATTCATGCCGAATACTTACTTACTACTACCTACTCTATTACATATGTACATGCTTGCATAGTTGTAAGTATATTAAAAATATAAAAGTTTAAAACTGTATAGAAATTTATAGTTGGTCCTGTGTAGGCGATTAGAACAATAAAAACACAACATGTGCAATTGAACTTCCATTGAAAAGCTTTAATTGAAGGACAATAACTCAATTAAAACAATTACTGTAGGCACTTATGTAAAGCTTACACATGAACATATGTATGTATGTACATTCATCTTTATATAAGTGGAAACAAGCCTAAAACCGCAACGATTTACATTTTTACATTTCCCATATATGTAAATTAATAGAAACGGAAATGTGGAGTTTGACACATCATTCTCAATATGTGTTTCGTTGGACGTACGTACATATACACATATGTTTGTATCAGTGTGTGTGTGTGTAAGTTTGCTGTTAAATATTCAAAGCATTTGGCTGGTTACTCATACGCCCGAGTATGCCAGCGAGAACACCACTACGAGTTCAATGTCACGTACATAACTATGCATTATATATGTATGTACATGTATGTATGTTGCGTACTTATAACATTTTCGATTTACTGTACATGCACACATAAATCTAAGTGAATTTGCCAGTTTGCAGCTCACTCCCTCCTACATATGTATGTAGTAGTATGTGAGCGTTTAGTTTGCTTTTGTTTAGTTTACTAAGCACGTGTCACCATTGTTTTTGTAAACATTAAATGTCACATTAATGTCGTTGAACGCCCGGCCAAGGGTGGGTGGGTGTTGCACTGTCATAATGTCGGTTATGCTGATTATTCGTATATTTTGATTTGATTTGCAGTGAATGGCAAATTTTTTGACATTGATGTGCGTGGGTAATGCAGGCCTGTTTTTATGTATTTGTACAGCAATACAGTAGTAGATACGGTGTTGATGTTATTGTTGTCACTTAAGGTGCGGAAGTTGGCAGCAACAAATTGTACAATTAGAGCAGCGTATAAATAAGAAGTGGTAGGGTCAAGGTGCTACAAAAGCTTATAAAATGACCGATGGCAGTTTGGTGCTCATTAAATTTGTGTTTTGTTTTGATTTTACGTCTCAGTTTACGGTTAACAAGCATTTCTGTTTTTATACGAACTAGATAATAGTACAAAAGTATGGTGTATGCGTTATGTACTTAGCGTATATCAAATATGATTATAATTGCTAAGCAGATTTCATTGAAGTTTTTAAGTCAGGGAACTTGAAAGATGGCGGACCACTAAAGTATATATTTGTCACACAAACTAATTGCTCAAAATCAAAATAAACATATTTTTGTACTAGTTTTTAGTTTTTGCTATAAAAAAGCACATGTGAAGGGTATAGTAATTTCACACAAAACCGCTAGATGGCGCTGCTGTCAATTATTACAAGAACTCTTAAGTAAAACTGTGGGCAAAATATAGTAAGACTTTTTAATTTAAATTTCGCGTTTATGCCGAATGTCACATCAAACCATTTAGTCTATCATTAGTCTTTCTGAAATATGTATATAAAGTGCATTTTTTCGAAGAGTGAAATTGTTCACCAAAGATGTTCCATTAAATTTTGTGTGCGGAATCAAATTTCTGGCGCCGAAACGTTCAGGATGTTGGAAAAGATCTCCGCTGCTAATTGCTTGTCGCGAGCAAGTGTTTTTGTTTGGTACAACTTATTCAAAGACGGTCGAGAATCACGTGCAGAACGCATATCAACATCAACACGTCAATAATATAAAGGAATTTGTGCTTGAGAATCGACGACTAACAGTCGAAGATCTTACTCTTCGAATCAGATCAGAAGGATCAGTCAAAATCATTTTGAAAGATCATTTGAACCTCAGAAAAAAGAAAGCACGATTTACTCCGAATTCACAAAATTTTTCCGAATTTCCGAATTTGAACCTCAGAAAAAAGAAAGCACGATTTACTCGGAATTCACAAAATTTTTCCGAATAACAGTATTACGTTAACGTCTGTGAAACAATGCTTTTCGATTACCAGCATGTTATGGAACATATTATTACTGGCGGTGAGTCTTGGATCTATGCGTACGACCCGGTAACAGACGACCAATCGGCCAGATATCGTGGAAGTTTTCTTTGTTTATTTAGGTGTCGGCCACTCCGAATTTCTTCCGCTAGGACAAACTGTCAATAATAAATACTACTGTCGTTTGAGCGAAGCTGTTCGCAAAAAAGGTCCGCAATTATGGGCCCAAAATTTCATGGTTTTTGTACCACGATAATGTACCGTTACATACTGCATTGATTTTTCACGAATATTTCGCCAAATTTTTAACCAATATAATGCCGTAACCACCGTATTCGCTTGATTTAGCTTCGTGTGATTTCTGGATATACAGCGAACTCAAAAGACCGCTCCAGGGAAACCGTTTGAGTCAACTGAAGACACTAAACGTGAATCGCTACATGTATTCTGGCTATAATCTATATACTCTTAGCTACGGCTGTCATATTTTCTTCGCTGCGTTCAGGAATTCGGTCGAATTTTATTCAATAATGAATGCTGGGTCTCCAGAGAGGTGATGGTCAGTAGGCCGATTATGTTAACCATAAGTTGAGCGAGGTGCCAATAGACGTGAATTTGTGAACTTTTGTAAATGTTTTACAGGCGTAAAACTGAACAAAAATAACATGACAGCTGGACACGACTCACATGAGATCTGTCAAAAAAAGACTATCGTGTGTTGGTTGATAAACTGTGGAGGTTTGCCTCCTATAGGTGATACTCCGCGAAAAAAAGACTTTGAGTTGCAAGTACAAAATTATATAGTTCCCCCTCAAAATTCTACTCTGGATCTGCCCCTGCTTTATACAATTTGCAGGTTTGTCTGGATAGTAATATGACTGAGAATATGAATATGACAAAAAATGTATCTATCGTCTCAAATGCTTGCCTTTCATCGGCTTTTTCAGGCAAGGAAATAAAAAGAGTCCGGAGGCCACATCTGGGCTGTAGGGCGGCTGTGGAAGTCTTAAAATGCCGGCCTTGCTTAGATAGGTGTTCACAAGAAAGGCGGTGTGAGCCGAGCATTGCCATGGTGCAACTTCCAATTGGTTGCGATATTTTGTCGGACCCGATTGACCGTTCATTTGAGTCCCTCTGGGACTTCCACGTAAAACTGTCGGCGTTGACGGTTTATCAAGGAAGAACAAATTCGTGGTGGACGCGGCCTTTGATGTTAAAAACAGATAATGAGCACCGTTTTATTTTGGATTTGCTCATTCATCAGCGACCTCTTCCAAAAAGGCCTGGTGCCTTTTGGATAAGCCTGCTTGATCATATCAAAGACTCTGTCGCAGATTTACCGAGTTTCACACAGAATTTAATCGCGTACCTCTGCTCTAACAAACGCTGTATTTTCGGCTTGCATCACTCACAGAAACACGTCGCGCGAAAATGTTTGTCCGCTCTCTACCGAATCCAGTCGGTGCGGAAGAAAATCAGTTTTATCATTTTCCGAACAAACTCTGTATGATGAAATGCTAAAAATATTTATTTTCAGAAAACTTTGTTAATTTAGCTTAGAGGTTTTAAAGACATGTAATTAACACAATCGCGGAGGGTGTATGAATCTAATCAATACTTTCCTTAGCCCACATGATCTTAATAAAATTTTGAGAGTGGGTAACGTTGCACATTTGCGTTTAGAATGAATAAAAACGGGTGAAAACTCGCCATCGTCTTCTTCTTCATTGCCGTAGCAACCGCTTACGCGATTATAGCCGAGTTAACAACAACGCGCCAGTCTTTTCTTTCTTTCGCTACGTGGCGCAAATTGGATATTCTAAGCGAAACCAGGTCTTTCTCCACTTGGTCCTTCCAACGGAGAGGAGGTCTTCCTATTCATCTGCTTCCCCCGGCGGGTACTGCGTCGCATACTTTAAGAGCTGGAGTGTTCTCGTTCATTCGGACAACATGACCTAGCCAGCGTAGCCGCTGTCTTTTAATTCGCTAAACTATGATAATATCGTGTATCGAATGCGATATTTGCCGTGGCCAACGCGCAAAGGACAATCTTTTGCAGATTCTTCCCTCGAAAACTCGCAACGTGTTGTTTTTTGTTGTTCTTCAGACTGGCTATTGCTATTCGAATTTCTTCATGGTCGGGCAATGGAATCGTCATCGATTGGAGAATCGGGTTCGCTTTTTCCTGGCGTTGTACTTTCAAGCCATTCAGCACGCTGGAGAAGCTTGAAGAACTTCATAATTTTAGTATGCTCTGGGCATCGATCACTAGAACCCTTTGGGTTTCTAAAAGAGTATGCTCCGGTCTTGAAAATTTCTGTTAGCCGCTGCAGTTTTTTGTAGAAATTTCGATAATTACCCCTGTCGGTCAGCTTATCAAGCTCTTCATACTCACGCATTTTTCTATGTGGAAATGCGCCTCGTTTCCCTTTTCAACTCTCGGTATCTACCCCATCCCGCACGTGTTGTGGTCGATCGTAACGTTGCGAGGTAGGCAGTCTGTTTTCTTTCCGCTGCAAAACGTTGTACCAGCTGTTATTTTGCATTTTCCGAAAACCAATGGTTTCGGTTGCAGCTGTACGCAAGTATCTTGAAATGCCGTCCCACAGTTCCCTCATACCGTTGTTGACTAGTGCTCTAGAGATCAGGAGTCCAAGCCAAGTAGAAGATCGTTCGGCTACTTCTTGTGATTGCTGCTTCACGACGTCGAACCTTCCTTGTGTTTTGCTGTACAGCGGCGGGTGCGAATCTTGGCTGCAACAAGATAGTGGTCTGAGTCGATGTTAGGATCTCGGAACGCACGCACATCTAAAATACTGGAGGCGTGTCTTCCGCCTATCACAACATCATCGATCTGATTGGTGGTTTTTCGATCCGGAGACAGCCAGGTGGCTTAATGAATTTTCTTATGCTGGAATCCAGTACTATAGATAACCACATTTCGGACCCCGCTGAAGTCGATCAGCCTCGATCCATTTGGGGATGTTTCGTCATGGAGGCTGAATTTACGGACCTTAATACCAGAGATACCTTCTTCGCCCACCCTGGCGTTAAAATCGCCAAGCGGGGACAGCTCTCATAGGTGTGCTATAAGCGCTCATAGAAGGCATCTTTGATCACATCGTTCTTCTCTTCCGTCGGGGCGTATCCGCAAATCAGCGATATGTTGAAGAACCTCGCTTTGATGCGGATTGTGGCTAGATGTTCAAGCGTGCGCTCCTTTATATGGCGACTGTAGTAAATGTTACAAGGACCAACTCGCCTCTGTCCTTGTCCCGTCTATCATATTTCTTGGACGGCGCTGATGTCAGCCTTCACTCTAACGAGGGGATGTTTCGCCTTCTCACTTTAGCTCGCCTTCAAACGGATGCTTTTATGCTACCCAGAGGATATTTGGTCTCTAACCGGAAGTCGTGAGCTGCTTGAGCCATATGTAAAAGAATCGTTTCTGCCACTACCAAGTGAATGGCGGTCAGAGAACTTTCGCAATTGAGTAAACTTCTACCCATGACTCTATCCCCGCTAATCCCCATATAACTAATAGTTATTGTGTACTTGAAGGTGCTTCCCTGGCTTTAATCCTTGCAAGTTACAAGAGTATAAAATGTTTGGTTATATTCGAACTTAGCGCCGTCTTACTTACTTTTAAACTCTTTCTTTTGCCAAGAATAACGGCTCTTTAATAATGTTTTAAATCTTAACTCTTCTTTTTCTTGCAAAACTAATATATTTAAATACTTGTTCATAACTTCTGAATTTGACCTTGAAAACTTTTGTCTAGAAGTATTATAAAATTGAACATATCCTTGAAAAAAATATTCAAAATTTACACCAACAAATCACTTCTAGAAATGGCGCTTCTGAAAAAACTTTCCAATGTGAAATTCTAAATTGAAGTAAAGAGAAAAAGCTATGATAATGAAAAATGACACAATTCGAATTGTAAAATAGAAATACGAAAATAAAATTGTATGAAAGCTTGGAGCAGTTTATGTAAACTACATGGACATAAGAGTTTATAGACATAGTTACATACATACTTATATAGTTTATAAATTGTATACCCTGTTTCCAATCGTTGACTTTGCATACGTGTGCATCCAAAGTTCTCTGGCTCTGCATGCGATATAATAATACCAATATACGTAGGTACTAACGTATTTACGAACATTTAATGGTGATTATAGTCTAATTGAAGCTTAACTGTAATGGAATTGAAATGTTTGCTGCGTTTTGATTATTCTACCCAGTTACATTCACACATAGTGTTGCATACATACATATTTATGCATAAATAAATAAATAAATAGTAATTCGCTAAGCCCTAAGCTGTTCTAATGGCGTTCACTTACTGCTTTGTAATGCAATAATTGTATTTGTGCAATTAGAAATTCAATAGCATAACATGGCCAAATGCGTGCGTGTGTGTGCATGTGCATTAATTTAAAGGAAAGTAGACTCTGTTTTTGAAAGTGTTTAACTCAAAGTGTTTATCTGAAGTATTTAGGGCATTTGAAAAATAAAATATTGTTAATAGTGACAATAACGGAGCTTATTATTTGAATTCAAAAAGCATTTCTTAATTTTCTTAAAGATGTGGTTACTTACCTTAAGAGTGTTCTTACTTCAATTTCAATTGAATTGGAATGCGCTCAGAAAAACTCCACTAGCTAATCAGCCAGAGCCTGTTCCAAAAGTGGCAGAGTGGCTCTCATCGCCATTTGTGGTTTATTAAAGTTAACACCAACTTAATGCCATTTTACACGTTGGACCTGTAGACACAGTTGGCACATGCTTTGCGACGAAAGCTGCTGTTAGACTTACGGAGCTTAGTATATGTAGGGTCCAGAGCAAGGACAAAGTCAAATCCTCTATTACATATTACTATTCCGTTCAATCTAAATCACTGCATCGCCGGACCTTATCCTGTCGCTTCCTGTGCTGCACATACATTTGCTAGTTTGCTAGTTTGGTTTTGTACAGATGGATTGAAGTTAAGAGAGAGGATGGGTGGAGAAGTTTTCATCGGGAGCTCCACATAAACTATGGTTTCAGGCGACCAAAGCATTGTAGTGTCTTTAAAGCGCGGTTAGGTGTCATTAAGGTAGCGGTAGATCTACTGCTTTGAAGTATAGGCCCCTTCTGATAGGTGCGTTCACTCCAATAGGCGAACAGAGATAACATTGAGCTCGCTGACTGTACTTGAAACTAGTTAAAGAGTACATGATCTTATTAGCAACAATTTCTAGCTTTTTTAATACTAGACAAGGATGGGTGCCCGGTCAACCGGTCACAACGAAATCGTCGAGTTTGTTAGGGAGGACAGCCATAGCACCAATTTCATCTGATTAGAAGCAGTGAGTGGTCCACAACCAGAACTTGCTCGACTGCGACATCATTTCTGCCAAGAGCTTCTGGTTCTTAGCAAAGTCAAACACGCTGCAATTGAAGGTGACACTGTTCATACGCGGTGCGACAAATTGTTTTGTCTGGCGCCTTCTGTCAAGCTGTATGGAGGAAGTTGGAGTCTCTCTCCTCTGTTGCTCAACTTTTGCTGGATTAAGATTGAAATATCTGGGTAGGCGCAACTTTGGAGAACCCAGCGAAGTGGCTGCGATAGATACTAGCATCAATCCGTTAATTTTGGATCAATCCTACGACCTAACCTGACATATACAGTACATTCAAATATATATATGATAAATGATGTAGTTCAAAATGGGTATATGTACCTAACTGCGCTATAATGTGACACTATTAATTAAATGTTGGATCATATTTCAACGTTTCTAGTTAATTTGAAAATAGTCGCTATACTATTTATCTCTCGCAATACATTTCTTCGTAGCAAATTTTCTGTACATTCGGTCCGGAGCTAGATACGGAAAGAGTCGGGCTATAGCAGAAAAAATGGACGAATTTTTCTTTGTTCAATAATTTATATTAAGTTCTATATACTTACATTTCAAGTCAACCTTTGTTCTAACGTTGTCAGATCTCCCTGGTCAAACTGTAAATATAGTTCTCTTTTGACTGTCCCGAACGGATGTTATATAATATAATTTTTGCTATGGAATCATAAATAGTTTATTTGGTTTGGGCTAACACATTACTTCCAGTTATGTTTAGATTATTCCAGGCGATGTTTCAAGAACGACTGACTGTAAATAACCGCAACAAAGCGAGGACTATTTCGTAGATGGACGTAATCAGCATCAAGGGATTGCAAAAGTGGGCGTGGCCCGCCCTCTAAATAAGGTTAACTACATATCTCATAAACCACTTAAACTACAGAAGCCTAGCTCAAATACTGGTGAAAGCCAGCAGTGTGAAAATGGATAAAATCGGATGATAACTCCGCTCACTCTCCATATAACGGTACTGTTAATAACTAAATACGCAGAGACATTACATTTTACTCCCAACATGGTATGAGAGGGTTTAAAAGAAGCTATGGCCAAAATTGGACGATGAGCACGGCACCTATATTCTTTAGATGAACGCATATATCTCGAGACTTTCTCGACCGACTTCAACCAAATTTGATTATTAACAAAACTAATTAAGCAGTAACATCCACTTGCATGATTTTTTAAACATTTTGCCAAATAAATAATAAAAATTACGTACATTTACAAAATTTTATATACTTTAGTAATCCGTGATAAAATTTGAAAAAATTTTTATTAACGAGTTCCGTTAACTGCAGGTCTTCTTAAAATTATTTCGAATCCAAAAACCGTACTTTTTTATTATTACAATAGTGGAATGTATTCATTGTGAAAAAAGTGATTTGAGAGTGGCTTTGACAATCGAAATTGTAACCAAAAATCTTATTTCTTGAATCATTTCGTCAAAAATATATCTATGAAGGTCGTGTGAAAATTTTAAGTCAAGCGGTCAAGCTATTTCGGACACAATTTCCTCGGTGACACTGAAATTTGTGTTTTGAGAAAAACGTGTTTAAAGTTTTGGGAGTCAATTACACTATATTCATAACTTCAAAACGATATGTTGGAGAAATTTAAAATATGTAAAGAAAAATATCTAGTTTTTTGAAATTCATAATTTTGCTGATGATTCAGTATTGCATTCGTTACAATACTTCCATTGTCTAATCGAACTGTTTTCGAATTAATGCTTGCTGAAATTAGCTTCAACAAATCATTGACATCGACCTCTACGCAACAAATATAAAACTAATTGTTGTACACGTTTGTGCTTACTTATTCCGATTAGAAATCCTATCATATTTTCAGATCTTCTAATTTTATTTCTGACCGAAATTTCATTTATCATTTATTTAGTTAAAGGTGAGGAAACGGTTCAACGACAACAATAGCAATCGCTTTATAAAAAATGTTTCAACGCTCGTGGACGAGGTAGACGCATAAAATATACAACAACAAAACATAAGTGCGGTCAAAATACAAATGAAAAAGAAAAATTCGACGTTTGGGGCGCGTGCCAAATACGCCCAAAACAGAATGCTAACAAATTCGCCAACAATTACCTTTGCCACTTTGATATATGTATGTTTGAGTTGTGTTCAAGCACTTTATATATACATACACAAGTAATAAGTTTGTACGTTTTAATGTATGATTATTTTTGAGATGTCAGTCGTTTTTTATGGCGTGATTTGAAATTACTTTCGGCTGCCACAGTAGTAAAATGCAAATAATAGCCTTGCCAATGGCAATAACTACTCTAAGAAACAACAAAAAACACACATTTGGTTTCATCAGGCAGTGAGACGCACGAGAATCAAATGGCAAAACAAGAAAACGATTTTGTTTCTAATTCGTACTATTTTTTATTAATTTTTTATTTTTCAATTTTCAACAATTGTGCGAAACAGCCGAAATCATGTTGAGTTAATTTGTATTTGACACGTCTGGGAGTTCGGTAATTGTTTTTTAAAGACACTCTGCGTTTACTGCGTCACCTCACGCACTTATTGTACAAGTATACACTGACGGCCAATTATATAGCTCCATTTTAAAATCAATTTTGATCAGTGTACTTAAGAAATTCACATTCAGTAGAAGCATTATGTTTTCTTAGATGAGTGGGTTGTTGCTTGTAACGTATTATCTGAACCCTTTTTGATAGTAAGATAGAAGTAGAGGTCCAAGAAATTAGCTGTGATATGTAGGAGTTTCAAATAATCTCGAAGAAAACGGAAGAAAAACAATATAATTGTAAATGCAATTAATTGGAAGTATGCAGACCTCATTGTGTGGTTTCTTCACGTTCTTCAAAATATTCAGTATTTACTGCTTGGAGGAGTGTTCTATGCTTCTTAACTGGAAACATGGAGAGCTCATTATTTTCTTTTTTCATATTCTTCATGAGATATCAGTAGATATTCTTTTATTGTAGTGTGTATGTATGTCTCGAGCTCATCCAATGGCTTACTGGCTTACTACTATTCTAAGATAGTGAAATTGATTAAGTTAAAAGTTGTATAGCGTACTGTTTTACGAAAACCATTTTATGAACTGTCGTTGTTGTGTCACAGAAAAATGTGACGTGGTTAGACGCCTCTTATTTCACTCTCCTTGAAACCCTTGTTCTTGTTGATTTTCATAAGCTTTCTTGAGACAAAATCAATTGCAAATGCAACTGATAGTAATCACTTCGTGTCAGTCCGAGTAAAGAGTGATCTTATGGGAGCTTCTCTTATCAGCTGATTCCTTGCCAATCTCATCAAACAAATAGTAAAACCTTTCTGACCTTCAATCATGGCTTGAAGAGCGCTTGAGCTGGCTCACTCTGATTCGACAACGAAGGTTTTTACTTGACGTCAATGTAAGTGACATTAGCAAACAACAATCCGCTTCGGAAATAGGTCGAATTTATTGTGATTCGGAATTGGAAACACGATCTTTTTTTTATGTTAATTCGTACAGTACTCACATATCGCGCTTATTTTCACCGGACCGTATTTTGGTCTTTATCGAAAACAAATTTTCCTGTTTGCTGGTGTCCATCCTTGATATGGTATGTATAGTATGTGCTCAAACAATACAGCATCTAGGAGTCATAAAACTATCTGAAATTATTTTAATACGAGATATTATCTTACTAACGCCATAAAGCATAACACTATCCGACTTATGCTTACTAAAGCCATCAATTGGAAAAATATTTGATTCATTTTAACTAAGCTTGTAATTGGTGGTATATTTCGAGGTTCTCTGGTTTTTTTTAAAGTAAAAACTCAGAAAAGTTCAAATTTAATGGGGAAAGTGTATTACCAATCGAAAGAACATTCTTTGTCATTTAATTTTTGAAGATTATCTTTTTAAAATGTTGGCCGCGGCTACGTCTCAGATGGTCCATCCGTTGAGTGCAATTTTTGATGACTTGTTCAAGAAATTTCGACTGATAACTGGCAAATGACGCGCGGGATGTTTTGCTCCAAGGCCTGAATTGAAGAAGGATTGTCCGCAAAGATTTTAGACTATACATATATCCACAAGAAAAAGTTTAATGGTCTGATATCACACGAACTTGATGGCCAATCGACCGGTCCAAAACATGAAATTATCTGCTCATCGAAGGGTTCGCTCAATAAATCTATTGATTGATGCGAATTGTGGGAAGTGGCGCTGTTTTGTTGAAACCCAATGTCGCCGAGATCTCGAGCTACAATTTAGGCATAAAATAGTCAGTTATCAAAGCGCGTCAACGGTCACATTTTTTTGAAGAAATATGAGCCGATGCATCCACCGCCCACAAATTATACCAAACCATTTGTTTTTTTTTTGATGAAATGGCAACTTTTGAATCTTTTCAGGGTGCCCTCATCCCAAATGCGGAAATTTTGCTTGTTTACATACCAATCGAGCCAGAAATGGGCCTCATCGCTGAACAAAATTTGGCTCGATAACGTCGAATCGAGCGATGTACGCTTTCAATTTAAGATCTCGACTTAAAATGTGCCAAGTCGTTCCATATGTGAGTCCGATTACACACTCTCTAAAGCACTGGGTGTTGCTATTGTACTGATCGGAAGTGTACTCTTAATAATACAATTGAAGGTCTGAGCCTCATACATAACTTAATTTACAGCTCAAAGTTGTTATATACTCGTACTTCCTGTATATAGTTATAAATATGTTTATGCTAATTGGGTCATATTTTAATTAAAGCAACTGATGTTTTTGTTAGTGTCAAGTATAAGGTCTATAAATAAAGCTATATACATTTATTATATTTGTTTATATATTTTTCAACAGTCTTACTAGAAGTCACTCTACTCACTAATTTGAAGCTAAATTGCCTGCAAAAACACATATGTATTATATTATAGTTATTTAGTAAACATATACGTATATACATCTGTACAAACATGAAACTTTTGTAGTCTTGACATGACATGATGGATTTGCCCATGTGACGCCCATAAATCGCCTGCTTTGACCGGGTGTTAATATTTTAATTAGCATTGCTCTCTAAGGAAACTCATACATGTATATCTAGGTAAATGCATATGACATACATGTTTATGTTATCTATATATGCACACATGTAAATAAATTGCGAAAGCACGCAAGTGTGACATGAAAAGGTTAAATTATATAATCTTACTTAACATTATTTATTTCTATGCGCATATATTGTAACCTCAAAGACCTTTCTTGGCTGATTATGATTCTGATTTTGAGTTGACTTAGGTGAAGGCTACGTGTACGGAAAGGCAATGCTGATTCAAGTCTCTTTTTGCTACCACTGTGTTGGAATAAGCATAGAAACTACACACACTGACTTAAATATACCTCATTACATTTATTAGAAAAACCAAAATCAAAATTCATTATTCAAAATCAAATTTTGGCCGATATATCGAGCATAAAGTCACCAGGAAGTTCGAAAGTCTTTATATTAGGTATAGGGGGTCAGAGAAGTATTGAACCGATTCAAGCCATTTTTGATACACAGAATTACTATTGTCTGGAAAGTATTCTATCTGAATTTTAATTGTATATCTCACACATTAGCCGATATTTTAGGTCAAAAGTAAACTATAAATACTGGGGTTCACATATTCGTTACCTACGTGGTTATAGTCTGATTTTGCCCATTTTTACACTGTGACATAGAAATCTGAAAAAAAATGCTGCGTACTATATTTAGTCGAAATCGGTCAGTCAGGTACCGAGCTATGGGATTTCACCAAAAAGTGAGAGGTTATAAGGAGATGAGCGAAGTTTTCTTCCGATTTCATTGATTTCCACACTGTCGTTAGGAGTTCTTATAATATTCAAGTTCAGTAAATTTAGATTTTGTAGCTTTGGTGTTTTTTTTTGTTTCGGTGCTATCGTCACAGCAGCGTATGTGCCACTTGCAGGTCACTAAAAAACCCCCTCGCTAAGGAACCGTCGCCCACCCTGGGACCGCATTTGCATTACTTCAGGGTGGCGTTCCATTTTTCTCATTGAGAGATTTACATCTGCGCACCTGCATCCAGGTCCCGCTTTTTGCTGCGAAGCAAGATTGCTGCGAAATTCTTGATAATCTCCCAGTTTGCTTCGCTTTCCAACATGACGCTGACTAAATTGTCCGCGTTTATTGGGCCAACCAGGTTTTCTACGGCGGTGCGGTCTCGTTGCCAACGTACCTATTCAAAGAATGTGTGGTCAGTGTCGTCTTCTCTCGCGTCGTTATATAGGCTCTTCGACTTTTCGACTTTTCCCATTCTGTGGAGGTACTTTTTGAAGTATCCGTGTTCGGATAATAGCTGGGTTGTATAAAAATCGACTTCTCCGAATTTGCGGTTTGTCCATAAGTCTAGATTTTTATTAGCCTGGCCGTCCATCTGCCGCGACTTTCATTCTCCCATCTTCGTTGCCATGTTGTATCTTTCTTTATTTGTTGTACTGCGTTCTTGTTGTTATCGGCTGATTCCTTTAGCTCCCACAGCTTTTTCCTTTCATATGATAGAAGGTCAATTGGGTCATTGCCGCTTATAACTAATATTGCATCGCCTGATACTGTCCGATAGGCTGATGCGACTCTGAGGGCTGCGGGCCGGTGCACCCTGGCTTTGGTGGTTTAGGAGATATGCACATTAAACATATTACAAGGACGGGGCCACGTCCACTTTATCAACATTTTTTATTCACAGGTGTCCTTGCTACTGTAATCCCCTGGGCCAAATTCCAGTTTTATATCTTAAGTCGGTGCTTAGTTATAGAATTTTATGGGCTAATGGCGCCGCCTTTGGGCATGACGGCGGTTATATGGTATATAGCATATAGACCAGTCCGGGTCATCTTTGACCATCAGTGTAGTTGCCAAAGTCCTATACACCGATTATAGTGATCGTATAATTTTTGGGATTACTTATTGTCTATTCAGCAAGCATACTTTTACGATCTGAGAAGAGGAAAAAGTTGCAGGAGGTTAGATACGGAGATTAGGGTACGTTTTTATTGTTTTCGGCAACATAACATTGTCTCGATTGTGAGTTCTTTTGGACATCCACTACCTTTTTCGCCTTTGGTGCTTTGCTTCGCGCAGGGCCTGGACAATATTTTACTTTTTGGTAACAGCAGAACATTTTTTTTACCTCTTCGAAATTGTTTATTATATACTATATATAGCGTTGAAATTTATACACGAATATTAAATTAAAAGACTGCTCCTATTTCGTGTAATAATATCTAATAAACTAATAGAAATTATTTTAAATTCTTTCAGTACTTTGCTCCGGCAGAGCATTTCTCTTTTGTTCGAGAATTCTAAAGTGTCTTCATGATGAAGCAAACAACTCTATGGTTAATTTTTTAACAAATAATTGAATACAATATCTAGTCATATAATTAGAAACTTTTGCGGCCAATGAATCTTCAGTTTTCCATTCCCGTTGGCATTCATCGAAGCCAATGAGGCTAAACCATATCGATGAAGATGGATAGTTCATAGAGCGCTTTGAAGTTTAAATCGCAAAATCGAATCAATCACTCCAGTAGAAGCCAACTACAGGGTTTGTCCGGAAAGTAATAGGGCTGATTTTCTTTCGCCACGAACAACGACCGAGTGGATTTGGTAGAGGACATTCCTAGCTAACGAACGACCGCCTGATTAGTTGTCTCCGAGCACCCGAAGAGTCAGGAAAAACATTTTCGCGCGACGCCTTTCTATGAGTGGTGGAAGCCGAAAATGCAGTGTTCGTTAGAGCAGAGGTACACGATTAAATTTTGTGTGAAACTCGGTAAATCGGCGACAGAGACGTTTGATATGATCAAGCAGGCTTCCCCAGATGTTTTTTTTTAGCAAGAATTGGTGTATTTCGGTGGCTTTGGATCGCTGATGAAGATCGTGCTGGGAGACCTCATTGTCTCTTTCATCAAAGACATCGTCCACCATGAATTTGTTCCTCCTGGACAATGCCAAGTTTTACGTGGAAGTGCTCAAGAGACTAAAATGAAGGGTCAATCGGTGCCGACAAGACATCGCAGCCCTTTGGAAGTTGCACCACGACAACGATCCGGCTCACACTGCCTTTCTTGTGAACATCTACCTATAATTTTTCGGACAAACCCTGTAAATATTGTTAATCATACAACAGTCGACAGCTTCTGTATGGAAGCAAACATGGTCATGGTTATTCAGAAGCTGCAAGTATTCATCAACAAGTATCAATGATTCATATACAAAATATTCTAGACTTTATAGAAAGAGGAATTCCATAGCATACTGAAGCAAATAAAGGGCAGAAAATGGCCCTGAATAGAACTCCAGATAGCCTTAAATGGATGTCTTTCGAACGGCATCCTAAAGAAAACAGAAGTCACGACCTGGAAAAATTAATGGTACTACCTCATTGTAGACTACCTATATTTCAAAGTGGAGTAACAAAAAAACAAAACAAACAGAACTATGTTACTACCAGAATATGTTTATACAGATGTGGTATGCTTATACATACATATATATACATATGTACATACGGTTCATGGACATAAATCCATAATCTTGTAGTTATTAGAAACGCCTGCTAAGATTGACACTTCCAAATTGCTAAAATGTCATTGGAATTCTTGCACGGAAAGTGAGAACAGGAGAGCTACATATTTGCACGAAATCGAAAAAATACAAAAAATACATATGACGAAGAATATCGAAAATAGAGAATTTTACTACTCAGTTAGCATTTTTTTGTCTCAGCGATATGCCCGGAGGGGTGTCCAGCTGTGGGTGGCGGCAAAAACGCATGACATGCCTGGCTGTTTGGACACATGTAAACATGAAATGTTTAATTGTAAACATTCCAATGTTGTTTGCAGGCGTGTGCACAGCGTAAAAACAACAACAACAGCCGCTGTTGCTGCTGTGGCTGCGTGCTATAAGCCGAAGTCAATGTGAGTCAAATACAAGCTGTGACAACAAAATGAGAGAAGACAAAAAGAAAACAAATACAAAAACAAAGAATTGGATACACAATGACAGCAGCAGTTTGAGTTGGCATAGGCCAGCGGCTTCAGGCCACAAGCTTAACAACAACAACAGTAACGCCATCAACAGCAGTGGTAGTCATGCTGGTAGTTGGTGCTTATCATTTCAAGTTTGAAGGTTGACCACTTCTCTTGATTTGACCGCACAATTCTGTGCAGTGACACTACAATCAAAATAATAATAATAACAACAATAACAGCATGTAGACGGAAGCGACGGAAGAGGTAGCACGCGGTAATCAAATATCGGTATGTGTCTCTGACAGGGTAGACGTGGCGTATGAGTATTTGCTTTGTTTTTTTTTTCAACTTTTTTCTTCTTATCGCTATTTGCAAAGCATTATACAATAAACTTAATTTGGTAGAACTATTCAAGTGCCATATGCCAAGCGCCAAGGGTTACGGAAATACCGCATTGTACACAGGTATGTTTGTTTGTCAGTGTAATCGCCCAAACAACTGATTGCAAATCAATTCAAGTCTATGGCGAATCAACAGTTTGAACGCGTTCGCTAAACCCCAACCATAGTCATAGTAAATGGAATGACTGATTGCGATTACGCGCCGCTTTATATTTAGTTGTTTATGTATTGTGTTGTTGTTGCTGTTTTCTGGTACTGGTTATTTTGCTGCTCATTTGAAATGCTGTAAACGCAAACCTTCCGGCGTTACGAGGAAATCATTTAGGCGGACAGATTTTACGAGCAAATATTTACTGTTGTACAAGTCAGTGAGCTGGTTGGTGAATTGTGTGTATGTATGTGTGTGTGAGCGTCCATAAAATGCGGAAAGCCTAATGATTTCATATACATATGTAGCATCAAATCGCCGCTATATGCTTTCAAGCACGTGTATATTGGTAAATGCATATATACTATACATTATAAATGTATGTATACATATGCATATAATATATATTCCACGTATATAATTGGTCATACGTGTACATATGCATTTGTGCGTAAACTCGAATAGCATAATTTTTTATGGCCTATCAGCTGTGTGACCAAAGCGCAACTAGTTATTGGCGCGCAGCCCCCACACACTCGCATACATACACACATACACGCTGTCACATGCGAATATATACATAACTTACACAAATCTCCGCATGTCTTGCATTTAAAATAGATTAAAAATTCATTTGCGTATTTTGTTTACCTTTTTTCTTTTTTCGGCGTGGAAAAAACTTTGAACTTAACTCTTTCGAATCGATTTGAACCGAAGGGCAAAAGGTTAAATCAGTTTTAATGAACTTCAAATTCTTTCAAAAATTCTGCTTCTTCTCATTCTTTGACGGTGTTTCATTCAAACTTTTGCATTCGTCGGTCAACTTGTTTGGATCACCTCGTTAGCTTCGATCGGCCGCTTTTCGTGGAATTTGTTTTGACTAAACATCAAAATATTTGTACGTGCTTAATGACTCAATGTGGTACACACATATGTTTTTCATCAAGAAACACTTAATTATAGTAATTTAATCAATGGATCAATGAAGAGAATTGCATTATTATCAATCTTTTGTAGTAAATATTTTTATATACGACAATTCTTCTTCTCTATTCGATACTTAAGGTTTAGAAATTATGGGACTTTGAGCGAGAAAAGTTTCTACACTATTTTCATACTATGGTAGTCGATAAAGTCTTTTCGTGCTTCTAATCAAACTTCAACTTATTTCTTTTTATATTTATAATAATTTTATATATAAAAATGAATCGCAAAATGTGTTGCTAAGCGYATAACTCAACAACTTCTGGACCAATTTGGCCAATGCTTTTTTCTAAATGTTTGTTGAGGTTCAAGGATGGTTTTTACGCGACGCCCGGGCCTAGGGCGGCACAATTTGGGGGCGGCAAATTTTTCAGAATGTCAAAATTTTTGAATCTGAGATAATGTAACGACAATACATTTTAAGGATTTACTCTGATTTTTTTATATAAATTTACAAATAAATTTCTATGAAATAGAATGTAATTGATTTTCTGATTAACTTTTTTATTCGTGAGTGCCATACTGATAAAAAATGTTTTATAACAGAAATAATTGAATGTTGATAGGCTTTTTCTGACGAATTTTCAAAGCTCTATTGACTTGTTGTATCTTTAGTAAAGTTAATCTTACAAGTGAGCTACTTCATTTAAAATTCATCTTTTTGTTGGTATATAAAAATATTTTAGAAATCTTAGAAATGATTTCTATAGAATCAAATAAATGAATATATTCATTTTATAGTCAATTTCTTGAAAAATAGAAACAATTTAAAGAAAATAAAAATTTAATAACATTGATGTCTCATTTTTTATAGCCTAAAGCAATAACTCGTAATTATTGTAAAATTTTATTAGAATACAAGTATATATTCATGTCGATATATACAGGCGTGGTCACGCAAATGGCACACATAGTCATAAGAAGCAATAAGAGCTTATACTATACAATTGACAAAGTTCTTTAAAAGGCTAAAGAGGGCTAAAAATATCATTATTTGTTTATTAATTTATCATTTAAGTAAAAAATAACAATTAGCAATTCACGAAGAATTAATATTAAATGAAAAACTTGAGCTCCCTCTAAAATGCCTTGGACATCCAAATAGCACAATTTACCAAACCTGTAAAAAATATGTGAAATTAATGAAATTTAATCAACGATTTGGTTCCATAATATATTAACCTTCTAATACTTGGTACTATATCCCCGATTTTGCATTCCGGCATTACATCGGCATACCATACTTTCTACAAGCTTCTCACACTTCTCCTTTGGGATGGAGTACCAAGCTTCCTTAATTCCTTCCCATAAATGTACAAAATTTGAGAAATTTTTAGTCGCAATTTTAATTTTAACATCGTTCCATGGGTTTTCTATGGGATTAAGGTCAGGGCTTTGCGCTGGCCAATCCAAAACATTTATATTTTCTTTCATAAGCCAGTCCTTTGTGACCTTCGCCGTATGCTTAGGGTCGTTATCCTGCATTAAATTCCAGCGAAGGAGCATGCAATTAAAGGCAAATGGTTCCATTTCGTTCCTTAATATGTCTAAATATTGGTATCGATCCATTTTTCCGTTGATGCGAATAATTTTGCCCACGTCTTCCAATAGTCTTCCGCGATATATTTAATCCATATTCGTCATTGATTTCCTGCATTATTTGACTTGAAGACTTAAACGGGTCGGCCTTGCTTTTAAGAACTATGGTTCTATCTTCAGTATTTGTTGTCTTTCGCGTTGGTTGGAGTTTTGTTTTGTTTTTGGTCAAATAGATCTCATTAGGTTTAATGAGTTTAAGGCCATTATAAACAATTTTCCGGGAACAATTCAATTAAACAGCGATTTCGGCAACAGTTTTCCCAGATTTCTCCATATTTTGCATAACGCGTCGTTCTTCCGGAGTACGGTCCATTTTCACTTGAATTAACTCACTTTATTGTAGACAACCTTAATTCGTAGTAAAAAGTCACGTCTGATATTTTTTTGCAAACAAATATTCACTTTCAAAAAATGTGCTATTTGAATGACTAACATTAGTCACTTCAAAGCTCGAGCTGTCATTCAAGGTCGTGTTGATCAACGTTTAATGGAGCAGCTCGATGAAGAAACTTTATACTTGAAAAAAGTTTTGCATCGAGTAATTGTGATAATTAAATCTCTCGCAATAAGTGGACTGTCATTTAGAGGACATTCAGAATGAATTGGAGATCCACATAATGCAAATTTTTTAGGTTCAGTCGAGCTTCTTGCTAAATTTGATCCGTTTTTATCAGAACATTTAAAATTATATGCGCACCCTGGCCGTGGAAATACCTCGTATTTATCTATGACAATCTACGAAGAAATTATATAATATTATTAATTCAAAATAAAATATTGCAACATATTTCAGAAAGTGCAATCTGCTAAGTATTTTGGGGTAATTGAGGATTCCACACCTGATATTGCTGATGTTGATCAACTCACGATAATTATTAGATATGTACGTAACAGTGGTCAAATTGCCGAAAGATTTCTGGAATTCATTCCAAATACTATCCATAAGGCTAAAGATATTGAAGATGCTTTGTTAAATTCTCTTGAGGATAATGGTTTAAATATAAGGAATTTTCATGGTCAATCTTATGATAATTCAAGCAACATGTCAGGTTTATATTCAGGAGTGCAAGCACGAATCCATTACCTGAATATGTTCCTTGTGCTGGTCACTCTTTAAATTTTTGTGCAGCTGAGTCTGTTACCGAAGCAGTTGATTTTTTTTCTACTTTGCAATATTATATAATTTTTTTACCGCTTCGATACATCGTCGGGAAATTTTAAGATAGAGAGCATACAAGTTTAAGACTTAAAAGCCTTTCTCAAACTCGTTGGTCGGCTCGACATGATGCATGCTACACATTAGAAAAAGAGTGGCCTGGAATAGTTGTTGCTCTAAACTTTATTGGTGAAAACAAAGATGAAAAACCTACTACACAAGCTGAAGCTAAAGGACTGCAACGAAAATTACAACAACTAGAAACAACAATTCTAGCCATTGTTTGGAATGCAATTTTGTATCGCTTTAATGCTGCGAGTAAGAAGCTTCAGGATTCTCAAGCTGATTTATCATCTGTGATAAGAATATATAGTTCTTTGGCATTCCAAGATATGAGAGATAAAAAATTTTCTGATTATGAAAAAAAAAGCCAAAACACTATCTGGAGTTTAAAATTATTACCACTATGACACCCGTCGTAAAAAAATTCGAAAATTCCAGGCTGACAAGTCACGGGAATGTGAACAGCTTTATCTGGAAAAAAATTTTTTGAACCAACGTTAACTATCTAATTAATAATTTGTTTATTATGTAAGCTTTAATAAAATAAATATAAATAATTTTAGATACTTTAAGTGTACAATTGACATTACGTAAAAGTGCTTATCATAATCTTTAGGAAGAATTTAATTTTTTTGACAATTTATATGAAATGGATACCAATGAATTGTAAATTCGCTCAGATGAATTAGTTACTAAGAACTCTGATGATTTGGAAGATACTTTGGTGAATGAATGTATTCATTCATGCACTGTCAACTCAAAGATTCTCTAATGAACACAAAAGATACTCATTCCGCGCAAGGAATATACAATTTTTTGCATTCTCTAAATCTTCCATATGTTTATGCAAATGTGGATATTGCTCTGCGTATTTTTTTGAGTATTCCTGCTATGAACTGTTCAGGAGAAAGATCTTTTACCACCTTGAAAAGAGTCAAAACGTATTTACGCGCAAGTATGAGCCAAGACCTACTCAATGCTTTAGCACTACTGTCAATTGAAATAAATATTATATCTTAATAATATGAACGGGCTCAAAGAAATAAAATTTCATCCTTTAAAAAGGGCGGCTAATCAGACAGGGCCTAGGGCGGCAAAATACTTAATCCGCCACTGTTAGTAACGCTGAGAACGGCTGCACCAGTCTTGATGAAATTTTCAGATTTTGTTCGTTGTGGATCGGAGAAGGTCTAGAAATAAAAATACCTTATACTTTTTATGAGGAAAATTCTGCAAATTAGATAATTTTTTTTCATACAAATTTTTTTTTTCAAATTTCGTTAGTTTTGATTTTCAATATATTGATTTGTAAACTATTGGAATTGTTCAATTTCGGTCGCTTGTTTTTTTATTCCGGCTATTCAAAGAAAATTAATGAAAATTATTCAGGGAAAGCTTTATGTGTGTTTGACCAATGACCAAGTGATCAATTGCAGATTGAAATTTTTCACGAAGTCCCGAAGAGGTCGCCCTAATATCAGTCGGCGTTCTTCTTAATTAGAAACAGTTTTTTAAAGAATTAAAATTCCTTCTGGTGCTAATTTTTATTAGCAATATTATTGATTTGTGTTAAGGATGTGTTTCAAAGTTGTAGTTTAAAATATATTAATATGTATTATTCAAGTTTTTTAATGAAGAAAAGTTGCAGCTGTACACCTTCCATTCGCATCTACATTTTTGACCTTCGTCGGTCTGGAAAGATGTGCATAGAAGTTTTGAATAAAGTTAAATGCTCAAAAAATTGTTTTGAATGTTCTTAAGCATATACAGAGTTTTTAAACTATTTTCAATATTGCGCGCAAAGAAAAAACTCGAAAAACTTCAACAGAAATATACCGCAGAACTACTACTGCCTCCCTAGGAGACACAAAAAAGGAGTTTCACTGACATTCTACATGAAATTATAGGCGAATACAATGGGCAAATATCCGAAAGATCCATTGCTCGGCGGTTGATCGAATCTGGACTTTACGGCAGGGCAGCACGCAGGAACCCACTTCTGACTAAAATTCGTAGAAACGACACGTTTGCCAACTCTTATTGGTCTAAGAGAACAAATAAACGGAGGTATGTCATTTGGAACGATGTAAGAAAAACTAATCGCTTGGAACCTGATGGTCGAATGTATGTTCGCCGCTCAATAATTCCAGAATTTGATCCTCGCTAGGTTCAACTCGTAGTTGAGCATGGTGGAGGATCAATCAAGGGGTAGGGATGTTTTGTTTGGAATGGCGTTGGTCCACTCCATAAGATCGATGGAATTTTAAACGAGGAGCAATACGTCGACATCCTAAAAAATGTATTGCTGCCATGGGCTAAGGAAAATTTGCCTGTTATATGAAAGATAACAATTGAAAGCATGCGTATAAGTTAACACAAACATTTTTTAATGCAAATTTTATCAATGTTTTGGAGTGGGAGTCGTCCAACACTTAAATCCAAGAGCCATATGTACCAAAAATATCCCAAATATGGATGTTCTTTGTGATGAAACTAGAACCGCATTGCAAGATACACCATTGGTGTACTATCATAGTCTTATAACGTAAATTCGAAATCGATGTGAAGCAATATTAAAGTAAAAGAGATAACCAACAAAATACTGACTGAGAGTAAGCAAGTTTTTGTAATATCAATGTTTTTTGTTGTTAAAATATTTTCGTTTCTAATTAGTTGTCGCGCTCAAATCGTTGATTCCACATGTTTTTGTTAAAATTTTCAAAACAAAAACGAAATTTAACAATAAGTTTGCTATTAGAATTTAACATAGGTTTCAAACAAATAAGTGAAAATAAAAAATATTGTGTTTTATTGGAAAAAACATAATTTACTTCAAAACAGTTGTGGTTTCTAATTAGCTGTCAACAGCTGTACATGCGGATTTATGGATTGCAGTCTATCAGCAAGCGATCGTCACGATGTCACAGTACGACTTTTCAAACAACAGTTACAATGTCTGATGGACTTTATATTGAAGCAATATATATGTGGTGCTGTTATATGCTAGATGTACTCTTTTGTTGAGTGGCAAAAGAGAGGTTTGCCACACGTACACATTTTTCTTTGGATGGTCGATGATGGTTATACCAGTTCAAATTGATGAACTCGTTTCTGCAGAAGTTCCTGATCCAGAGAAAGATCCAGTATTACACGAAGTAGTGAGAACCAATATGGTTCATGGACCTTGCGGACACCGAAATACTACTTCGTCTGACAACGCATGCATGAAACACTATTCACGTGCTTTTCTTACGAAAACGCCAACTGGAAATAATGGATATCCACTCTATTGGCGCCGCTCACCAGACGACAATGGCAGAACATTCAGCATTCAACTCAGAGGAATGAATATCGAAGTTGACAACACATGGATCGTACCATATACAACATTGTTGTTTAGTTCACGTTCAGAACTCATATCAATGTTCAGTATAGCAGTTTGGTGTAATCGATAAAATACTATCATAAATACGTCACCAAAGGAACCAATATGGCTGCTATTGGTCTTGAACGATACGGTCGATACGTGAACTGCAATAAATCGCTTTGTAGAATATTTACTTTTGCAATTCATGAATGTTTTCCAGCCGTTGTACGTCTCGCAGTTAATTTGGAGAATGGCCAAAGAGTGCATTTCAACCCAGAGAATACAGTACAGCCAGTGGAAATACCGCCAGCAACAAAATTAACATCGATGAGTTTTTTCTTCAATTTCAACAGTGATCCATTTGCGAGAATATTGCTCTATTAATAACTGGCTTGATATTATACATGGAATGCATGGTCGAAGAAATAGTTACGCAGAAAGCAAGGCCAACCAAGTAGATGGACATCCAAGTGTGTTACCGACTAATGCATTAGGACAAATTTACACAATCCACTCCAAAAACGACGATTATTCCTACCTTCGGTTGCTATTGATTAATGTACGCGGTTCAACTCCACTTGAGTCACGTACTCTGAATGGTACGGTGTGTGCAAGTTTTGGAGAAGTTTAAGCCAGCAATTCCAATTGCTGGAACATATTAATCACTGGAATGCAAATGAAGTTTGCACACTGTTCGCTATAATCATTTCGACATATCAGCCTCCAAATCCGCGTCAATTATGGGGTACGAACAAAAATGACATTGCCGAAGACATTTTAAATCGTCTTCGCTAAAAATTGCAAATGGTTAAATTCCGGTTGATACTTCCGATGGTTTGATATCAATTCCATCCGCCGTTTATCGTGAATTGATGAACTAAGTTGAACTCATCACGAATGTTTGAACATTGTCCAAATTATCGTAACTACGATTCCTTAAGCGCATGCGCAATGTTAGCTCTCAAAAATACCGATGTTGTTGACTTAAACTGGAAGATTCAAAGTCAAATTCCGGGAGACTTGCGCTCATACTAATCGATCAATCGTCTTGACAATGAAGACGACGTCGTAAATTAACCAGTGGAAATTCTAAATTCTTTGGAGAGGCTTTTTAGACTCTCAAAGTTGGATCTGTCATTATTAAGTTTCGCAATCTGCATGCGCCGAAACTGTGTAATGGAACCCGACTGATTGTGACGCACAAAGGGGGCAGAAAGCTTGATTCTACGAATTCCTTGAAGTTCTAATGATTCCGTTTGCAGAGAAAAATGCATTTGAGATGACAATCAACAAGACACAAGGATAGTCGCATAGTATATGACATAAATTTTAAAATTATATGATTTTCACACGGCCAGATATACGTAGCGTGCTCACGGGTTGGAAAACCATCTTTTCTGTACACTGATTTAATTTTAAGCTGAAAATCTCACCTTTCCAACAATATATATTATGACACAATGTGACTGGTAGCACTGGAGATATACGAGATATACGACTGCAACGACATCTATTGACAAAGAACGATCTATTGACGAAAAGACTTTTTCGACAACCAAATATATATATGCATATTTAATTTTTCAAATCGGGATGTCTGTCTGTCCGTCCATCCGCCTGTGAGCTCCTTGTTTCTACCACACAAATTAAGATATATAACTGTTTTTTTTTCACAACGAATCGCAATAACAAGGGGCACCTGTGGTTTAAAATTTTTTAAAAGAGTGTCCGGCTCTCATCTTTAAAAGGTTTAATGCTGATACATTAAAGCGGGTCGATTTTTTACTATATCATACGTGTCATACGTGCAAGGAGAAATCAATTTATTGAAGAAAACAGGAACACATTATCTCTCGTGGTCTTGAATATCGTGCGACTGAACTATTTTTTAGGGTTATGTAAAGACGCTTGTTTACGCAGAAAAGCCCGAAATGATTGACTCTTTGGGAGAAAATATTCGGCGTTTCATTGCTAACACACGGCCCCAAAAAGTTGTTAGAAATTGGAACTCTCGGTTCTCTAGGCTGGAATTTAAAGGAGCCAGCCATATTCTTGGCCGTAGTATTAACTTATATTTTTCTTATTTTTTCTTTAATATCACATGCCTAAAGAAAACACCCTTCGAATTTTAAGATGTATATTTAATATTGTATGTCGTCGGCACAGTTCGAATACTTCGTTTATGTACATATTTGTCAGCGGATCATAGTTTTCTCGGCCTACATATATTGGGAAGTACCCAAATTTATGTATTGGCTGTACAAGAGTTGAATTCTCCGCAGCACAAATGTTAAAACAGTTAAGCACTATTAACACAAATTTTTGGGTAGGCTTCTTAAATGTTATACAAAATCTCTTCATGGCTATTGCGGGACTTAACATGGGAATTCTCAGAAATTCAACGGATAATATTCTTTATTTTTTGACTCAACGATATTCTATACTGCAGGTTGGGCAATCGTTGTCTAAATTTGGCTAACGACTTGTGGTTCTGATCTTCAGTTGTTTTATATATTTAATATGTCAAACCATTCGAAGATACATGCATATATATACCCATTAATGAATTAACGGTTTTCTGAATAGTGTAATGTGTTTGTTGTAACGATCGCCTAATATTTTGCTACTTCTTCGGTAGTATGAAGCTTCGGGACCTTCAAAATAGGTGTTTGCTTACATCATGAACTTCTCAATGCAGTCAGCGATTGGAAAGTGTAATTTCATTCGCATCACACATTTTTCACATTTGTCTTTTCGATCGATGCTCAAAAAAGGCAACATCTATTGCACAAAAGCCTTTTCATATGTAAAAATTCGAGATTGAAAATACTTTCGTATTTTTTCATCAGAGCAATAATATTTACTAATTTACAAAATAATTTCACAAATTTTCCCGAAGTTATATGGTGCTACTGCTAATCTAAGAACGATAAAGTGAAAGATCACGAATATTTGACGTATTTTAGTTAATTTAGTACAGTAAGAGAAGAACGGAGAATTTTGTATTGGTGCGATCTCTAAGTCAGATCAATGTCAATGCCCAGGTTGTATGTTTTGTAAGTTCTTCGTTCAAAAGAGATCAATTTCAATTATTTATAAAGCCGGTACTTAGTAGTTGATGCATTATGAATTCTTTGCATTTTAAAGATGGTGTTGCGATAAAGGCTAATAGCTTGATAACCTTAGAGTAATATAAAAGCCTCTTAGTTAACTTCGTTTACTCATCTTTTCCTAAATTATTCCTAATTCGTGATCTTGACAATATTTAAAGTTAGAGGAATGAACTGCTCCAGTTTCCGGTTCTAGAGAAAAAAGATCAGCATTTAGTTTTTCTTGGTATGGATGTAATATAAAATTATGTTATTACATATCTATTTTTCAATATTATTTTAATAGCTAGTTTTCATATTTTTTTTTCTTGACCGCTGAAATATTAAATCTACCGTAACATAAATAATAGCAAATTATTTGACGGATTATTATATGTGTGTATTCATATTAATAATAAATGTGAATAAAAGTTGGCCGCACCCATTCCTCAACATTTTTATGCGATTTCACCTTTTTAGTTTTTATAAATTACGGTACATAGTACATACGTATGTGTGTATGCATTTAAGTTTGCGCGGTATGAGACAAGCCTTACCGTATGGTAGCGCATCCACTACGGGTTAATTGGGTAATAAAATATAATAAAAGGTGACCATTAAGATAACTAATTTTGCAATTAAAACTTTTAACGTTTTTAATTATTCAACAATTTTTAATAAACAAAGTAATATTTATATAATTTGTTAATTTAATATTTTTCTCTCCATATATGTAAATATTTTCCCTCAAGTAAAAATAATAAAAACTTAGAAAATAAACCTTGACTTTCAACGCTTCTGCAAATTGCATGATATTTATAATTATTCTCTTGTACTCAAGCACTAAGTACTATATTTTAAATAAAAAAGTAAGAATACAAATAGTAAGTATACTCGCATGTGTAAGCGAAATACTTTGAGTATCGCTTCTGCAATGGGTAATACCAATGTTAATTTTACATTGGGGTGGTTCATAAAACTTTCAAATAATTGTTCCTCCCTAAGTCTTTAATACCTTCAGCATCACACAGAAAATTTGGTTTCGATTATAGGCGGTCCACTATTTTATTTGGAGTAAAACTTTCAAATTAAATAATTATTAGGGCGTAATTAAAAATCTGACGCAAATTTTTGAAGGTCCTTAATTAAAGAAGAAATAAGATTAAACACTTCACATTTAGTTTTTCTGTGATCGACATTTATTTAAGGTAGGTTAAAACATCGCTCCTGTGACAAAATCCAATGAAGATCTGACTGGGTCAGCTGAGAACACCGGTCTGTTGTCTTACCTAAAACTCATAAATTTCATGACGCTGCTAGTAATAATTTTGGCTATTTCATCAGGTGCACCGAAAGTTTTAGTACGAAGACGATATAAATACGACAAAACTTGAGAGTTAAGGGGTTAGAATTTTCAAACAAACAAAAAAAAAAAAATTTTTTTATTTTCTTAATGTGCATATATTTAATAATACACACATAATTTCATATGTTTCTGGTGAATATTTTTGAAATTACGCCGTTTTCTCGAAATTGTGTTCTCGAAGTCGGTGTCGACTAACCCGATTAGTCTAAAATTTTAACACTAACTTCTTAAACACATATATTTTTTTGTAGTTAATATAAACTTGTTTTAAATCCATAATTTTTATACTCTCGCAACAAAGTTGCTAAAGAGAGTATTATAGTTTTGTTCACATAACGGTTGTTTGTAAGTCCTAAAACTAAAAGAGTCAGATATAGGGTTATATATACCAAAGTGATCATATATACCGTCCGTCCGTGCAAGCTGTAACTTGAGTAAAAATTGAGGTATCATGATGAAACTTGGTACACGTATTTCTTGGATCCACAAGAAGGTTAAGTGCCAAGATGGGCAAAATCGGCCCCCTGCCACACCCACAAGATGGCGGAAACCGAAAACCTATAAAGTGTCATAACTAAGCCATAAATAAAGATATTAAAATGAAATTTGGCGCAAAGGATCGGAATGTCAGAAGGAAGCTGCATCCAGGCTTTTTTTAAAAATTGAAAATGGGCGTGGCGTCGCCCACTTATGGACTAAACCATATCTCAGGAAGTACTTGACCGATTTCAATGAAGTTCGGTACATAATAGTTTCTTAACAACCCGATGACATGTACCAAATATGGGTGAAATCGGTCCGCAACCACGCCTGAACTCTCGATTATCACTTTATCATGCGAGAGTATAAAATGTTCGGTGACACCCGAACTTTGCCCTTCCTCACTTATTTTTTTTTTTAATTTAAGAGAATTCAGTTCAGAAATATAGTGGTCACCGCAAAGCGTCCTTTTTGAGAGGAGCTCCCGGAGATCAACTGTAGTTACTTTCTAAATAAATATGTTTACTAATAAAAAGTCTTAAAATGCAGTTGAAAGATACCATAATATGTGTACAAGTTTTTGTATCCATAAATCTAAAAGTTTTCTCAACAAAAATTGTGGAAAATTCGCTTTTTTCGGCCTTCTAACTGTATATGTATAATAATCTTAATAAGAAGATAGGAACATCTCATTTAGACATTTATTCATCGATATATTTAACAAAATAAACGGTTGTTTTCAAATCTTTTGACTATCTTGATTAATTTTTTTAACAAACAATTTAAAATTCTTTAAACTATAATTACTTTTAATTCAGAAGGGAGCTTTTCCTTTCCACCACAGTCGGGTCTACGCAACCAAAACCGAATCGGGTTTCATTTCAGGCCAAGACTCTCAACTCGGCAAAATTCTGCCGCTACAACACCAACAACATAATTGGTTACAAATCCAATCCTTGGGTAATTCTGCCTCTAGATTGTAACTAGTCCTGAAATCGTGTTCTCTGAGTGCTTCTTTGATCAAAATGTTTGATCCTACACTGCAACCACTTGAAATGGAAACGAGTAAAGTGCAAAGTATTCTCAAAACAAGTCTTTTTAATTTTCGGGCATTGATGTCATTCAAAAAGTAAGACGGATATCAAAATTTGCAGCGTAAAATTTGTCGGAGGTAAATAGCTTCATTGGAAAACTTAACACATATGTAAATTAATGAAATTATTTTTGGCAACATTTGTTGAGTTCATCTTTTTCATAATATGGAACTGTTATAGGAATGAGAATGATTTTTTCTGAATCCAATTTGTTCTTTATTGCAGTTTTCATCCCCTTCTTCATGTAGGTGGTTTCCCTGTTTTTGTTGTTTTTTGTGTTTTGCTAATGACAAATTCTCTCTCGTTATGCTCTAAACTCTCTACAACAATTTAATTATTTAACTTAACAAAGCGTTTATCAATCGGAAATTGTATTTCGCAAATGACTTGAGGGCTTCGATTTTAGCGACCTCCTTGTATTAGATAGAGTGAAGTGGGTTGGGTATTTTTGATTTCAGAATTTTTCAACGTTGTACTACTGAAAATATTGAAAAATTTTTGAACCACACCAAAAAAAGTTATTGCTCGAGGACAGCATTCAACCGAGTCGGTCCCAACCAAATTCATCCTGTGGGCATCACTTGACGAAAGAACTGTATAGTTATTTTTACGCTGGATAATTTTGCGGTACTTTATACCTGTTTGCCGCTCATATACTATCATTACATAATCCAGTCAACGGAAATCTTTCAATATTGTGGAAATAAAATCGTCAATCGCTTCGACCTATCTGTGAAAGAGTTCAGATCGGGCAGATGAGCAGGAAATAGGCACTAGGCCTTGCGATACAGTGGTTTAAGTTTTCAGGGATGCAGTCGAATAAGCAGTGAGTTTCCGAATATTGCTGTTAGGAGTCTTTTATTTACATGGCTTATCATAGCTTAGGGTGGTCTTTAAAAATCAGATATAAGTACCACAAAAAGTAATCTGCACTTTTAATATTCACAGAGGATTTTTAAGGGGTTAGGCTTACAAAATGTTATGAAACTTTTTTAAGAGTCACCCTAATATACAAATAAAAATTGTCTGATAGAAAATCTGCTCGTTGCGCAGTTTAAACTTTAATAATAACTCTCATATACATGTAAATATGTTTTTTTTCGCAAAATTCTTCATTATTTATTCACCAGTGGTTGGTTCCTTGAAGAATCACTCGTGCATAACGAAACACATAACCACAATAATCGCGGTGTATCTGCAACTTTAGTTCAGCCCGCATTGGTTTAAGTTTTCACACGAACTCTTTCATTCGGTTATGCTGTGGTTTAATTAAATAATTTATTTGCGAGAATTAAAGTCTTTTGTGTAGAGGCAATCATCATGATTACCGCCTTACATATGTTTCTAAATATATATATATAAACATATACATATGTACGTATAGTATATATTTATATATCCATATATGATTGCTTACATAACGTGCACACAGAAGTATAAGGCAATCGCCTCACCTGCAAATCGCCGCAAATGCCATGAACCATCGGTGTGAAATCCAGCTGAGACTACACTAACCTTAGACAATTTCCATGACCCCCAACACATGCAAGTGGCACATAATCGACGATCTGAGCGAATTAGTCAAACGACGGGCACCCGCAGCTTTGTCGTGGCTGAGCGGTTAGGCATTAGCAACCAATCAGTTTGTGAACCAAGTTCAACATATAGAATTTTACAGTTTGTGTTGTTTTTGTTTTGATCAGTCAAACTGTAATGAAAATTGCGAAACCGTCTGAAGCGGGCAAGCGTAATTAGGTGGAAAAGGCTACGTTAAAAATGTGAGGTAAAAACTATGTATGCGCTAATGCAGTTTGGCTGGCACGAATTTGTTTGTGAGGAAGGTTAGACTATGCTTCAATGGTGCTAAAATCACTAACTGATTTGTATTGAAACCAAGAAAGTTTTGGGCTCTTGTGGTTGTTATCTTGACTGTCTTAAAACTTACCGCCTTTTTTGGAAGCTGTTTTCTATATCAAAAGGAGAGATCCAATAACTGATTGCGACCAATAAAGAATTTCGGATTACTTTCTCCTTATTTAAGTACTTGGTGCGAAGAAATATTTTATAATTCATCTTCAAGGAAGGAAAGTAGCTGCTATTGGATGTACTAAGTAACCCACCAGAGTTTACACCGGCAGTTATCATAAAGTGATTCCTCTTCAAAGTTTGCATGGCAAGACTGGTTGGCAGGCTAGAGTGTCTATAGCGTGTTTATTAGTATTAATACTGTTTTCTAAAGGAAGTACCGGCGAATACGTTGCCAGAGTACCGTCTTTCGTTTCGTGTTTGGCCCAAAAGTTAGTCCCAATATAGTACTTGAATATGACAGTGCATTATCGTGGTGAAAAATCTATGAAATTTCTGCACACAAATTCCGTTCGTATGCTACAAATGGCTTCATGTAGACGTTGGAAAACGGTTGGAAGTATTTATTATTGTCAGTTTAAACCTATGGGACGAACTCATGATGAACCATGATAATCAAAGAAAGCGATCAGCGGCTACTTGAAATAGGTGGTCATAGACTTTGACGTGGTTATTTCAGAGCTTCAATCGCTTTTCACCGCCAAGTCATAAATGCAGATCTCGTCACAAGTCGTCAAGCATCTCTTTTGAGAACTCCCTTCGTCGTCGCTTTTGCAAAAGATTCACGCCTTTTGGTACCAGTCTAGTATTGACATGCTTCATACTACTACTGTGTTGTTCAAGTTCAAGCAACGTGAATCTCATACTTCTGAAATTCAAGGTATCAGCGATATATACATTAGAATAAACTACAGAACATGTCTGACTTCAAAAAAGACTTGCAGATAGCAGTCCAAGGATAATCTCTATCTTAGGGGTCAAGAGCCTGACATAACTTAATCTTAAATATTTCGTATGTGGATATTCCTTTTATATCACCATCACGTTGTTAGCATTTTATAGTCTCGCAACAAAGTTGCTAAGGAGAGTATTATAGTTTGTTCACATAACGGTTGTTTGTAAGTCCTAAAACTAAAAGAGTCAGATATCTGTCCTTCCGTCCGTCGGTGCAAGCTGTAACTTGAGTGAAGATTGAGATATCATGATGAAACTTGGTACACGTATTTCTTGGCTCCACAAGAAGCATAAGTGCGAAGATGGTCAAAATTTGCCCACTGCCACGCCCCCAAAATGGCGAAAACCGAAAACTTATAAAGTGTCATAACTAAGCCATAAATAAAGATATTAAAGTAAAATTTAGCACAAAGGATTGCATTAGGAAGGGGCGTGACCCCGCCCCTACTAACTTTTTTGTACATATCTCGGAAACTACTATAGCTATGTCAACCCAACTATATATATATATATACTATAGAGTCGTTTCCTTCAGACATTTCCATATACAGTTCAAAAATGGAAGAAATCGGATAATAACCACGCCCACCTCCCATACAAAGGTTATGTTGAAAATCACTGAAAGTGCGTTAACCGACTAACAAAAAACGTCAGAAACACTAAATTTTACGGAAGAAATGGCAGAAAGAAGCTGCACTCAGGCTTTTCCTAAAAATTCAAAATGGGCGTGGCGCCGCGCACCACTTATGGACCAAAAACCATATCTCAGGACCTACTCGACCGATTGCAATGAAATTCGGTATATAATATTTTCTTAACACCCCGATGACATGTACGAAATCGTTTCACAACCACGCCCTCTTCCAATAAAACGCTATTTTGAATTCCATCTGATGCCTTCTCTGTATAATATATACATTAGGAACCAATGATGATAGCGGAATAAAACTTTATACAAATACGGTATTTGAGCTGAGGTATTCCTTGTGGGAAAATTGTCGCGATTGGACTATAACTTTTCAATAAAATTAAAATGGGTGAAAATACAATTAAATACTCAAAGTACACAAATTGATCTAATCCAATTAATTTTACAGCAAAATAAAAAAATATGTAAATGACGGATAATGAAATCTCGATTATCACTTTATCATGCGAGAGTGTAAAATGTTCGGTGACACCCGAACTTAGCCCTTGCTTACTTGTTTCCTTAGGCAATAAGTTGAATTTTCCAACATGGATGCCAAACAAAGTCACAAAGTCACAACCAGGCGTGATCAGATATTGCAACCAGTACTTAGCCGTATAAATATAAGTCCGTCCACGCAAACAAAACAATATTTATAGAAAAATTATTTTATTACTAGTACTCCAGCTTTTTGCAGCGAATTTGCACAAAGCAAAAAGAAGATTCTTACTGAAATGCAAAGTAAACCATGTGCAAATATGCACTTGTGTTAATGAACGTTCTGTCCGACGACTCAAGTGGCGGGTGGGACCGGTCTAAGCTATGCTCATAAATATTACTTCGATTGTTGAACATCGGAGTCACCGAAACGTGCCCATATCGAGTGCAACGTGTTAGTTTGTTTGCTTTTATGGTTGTTGTTGTTGTTTCTAAGTGTGTTTGTTGTAGTTAGATTTTCCGAGGACGGTCAATGGACTAGTTGTAAAAAATCAAAAACATAGTGCTACCAAGTACATGTGGATAATTAAGTTTAGTGAAATATATTATATGTACACAGACACATTATTGGATGTAAGTAAGACTCATAAAATGTATGTAAGTGCGTGTTTATAAATAAATATATGTTTAGCTAATAATATTAGCTAGTAAGAATGGTATTGCCACCACTAGCAATCCTATAATTGTGGTCACCCTGTTATTTGCTTTACAACTTCACTGTCATTCATATTTAAATACACTTACATATGCATACATACTTCTGTATACTAGGGTATGTCAAAAAAACTTGAATTTTTTTTCCTTAGGTACCGTAAAAACCATCGTTTGCACCGAAGCTATAATACCCTTCACAGATAGACAAATTTCGAAACAAAATGTAGTTTTTAATCGGACAATTTGAATGGCAGCTATGTATATGCTAAGAAGTCCAACTTCAAAAATGTATACAGAGATTGTGGCGTTGATTTAGACCCACTCCAAATTTCGTGAAGATATCTCGTCTTATAAAAAGGTTTTTAAAGAAGGACTTGTCTTTCATCGTTCACTTTGTATGGCAGGTTATGTTATACCAGATCCCTTAGATTTTGAAACTTCAATCCGAAATGTTGCCACATTCTTGTCTCCCAAAGAAGCCGCTTATATGTTGGAACCGCTAATATCAGACTACTATAGCATATAACCGTCATACATACCGAACGAATAGGTTCACGATCTTTTGATGCGATATCGTCATCAAATTTGACATATCTTATTGGCCAAAGCAACGGTTGTAAGGATTATTTTGATTTTTGAAGGATATTATAGTTTTGGTAAATTCGCAATTAACGTGTTTTCTTGCTTTTCGTCTTTTCGAACAATATTTTTATCTAAGAATAAAAATTAAATATTTTTTTGGCCCACCCTTATGTTATACTGCAATATATTTTAGCTAAAATCATTGTCATTGCTTGCCGCTTATGATGTTTAATAAGCATTATTGTTATTGTTGTTGTTGCTTGCCTTTACGCCGATTTAAAAATGTCAGACACACCAGCACGATACAACAATAACCAAAACAATAACAATAAATACTTGTCATCAGTGCTGAAAAATCAAAATGAGTTGCTGTTTGAATCTTCTGTTTTTTTGCCGAAGTACTAACTTGCATGCACGCCATCACGCGCAACGGTGGCAACAAACAAAATAACAACAACAACAACAACTAATATTTATTTATTGCTTATGTTATATAAGCTTACTTATATATATTGCCATTGCTGACAATTATAGGTGGCAGTTTCCTGTGCGCATACTCAGCACTTCAAACATACATACATATATACTATATAATACATATTCGTAAATATGAGTGTGACTCTATTGTGTTAATCGCATTGATCGTGAAGCTAGCCTCATAACCCTTTTAGGAGGAAAATTTAAAGTGCGGTTGTTCATAAAGCTTTGATTTTCTTGATTTCCAACAAATCTTAATATATTTGACTGGAAAATTGGGGTTAAGGTACAGTTATTTTATAGATATGTACTACTTTGATTCTTCTTAGAGAATTTTTGATTTGACCCGCATCTTATTGTACAAAGCTGTAATTGTCGACTGAGGCATACTGTTTTAAACTAAATTTTCAGGAAAAACTGGACCAAAGTGTGTACAAAAACGTCTAAACAAACTTTCCAAATAGGTTTCCTGATTATCAAAACGTGTAATATCTACAGAGTATATGGACGATGTGAAAAAGTATAGAATCGGGGAAATAACCATACCTACTTACCCCATTAAACCACGTATGTTAGAAATATATTTCTCAGGAATACTTATAGAAATGAAAAATTTCGAACTGATAATTTTTAACTCGTCCGAAAAACACGTTTTCTAGTGGTCAGCAAAGTGGGTTTCCGTGGCGGCACTAATCTTCTAATTCGACCCAAAAATTCTGTAGGATGAGTGACTTTTTCATTTTTCTAAACTAGAACAAGCCTCACAATACCATGAATGAGGAAGCATATCTTATCCTAATTTGAAAAATTTTTTCGTGAAGATTGCGCTTTTTTCAGCAAATATGATCGTTTACGCCAAATTGCCATAATAATTCGGCATAGTAGATTTCGTCTCCAAGTAAACGCTATTGATCCCAGCTTTTGAGCCGGTTGCCATCACCTTTCTGCCAGAAAGGACAATGTTTACCTTCTTCGGAGCTAGTTGGCTGGGCGAAATATACAGTTTCGGTATTGTTTTGGTTTGTACCAGTAGATTGTTGTCTGGTGTAAGCAAGTGCGACACTTATAATGCCATGAAATTTATCGTACCCAACATTTCATACAGCATATGACCACGACGACATTTGCCTGCCTCAGCTATCTTGTCACTTGTCATTCCGCGGTCTGCCTGTGCGAGATCGCGAACTTTCATCACGTTATCCTCTTGCAGCTGTTTGCGGAGAATCAGATAAATCATATTTGTACGGTCACCATCGAAGAAGAAGACACACACACACAGAAGGCACACGTCCTGCTTCGACACTTGGTCGACGCAAACTACAAGTCTGAGTTTTGACAGGCACAAAATACTCATATAGTATATCATGATTTGACAGTTATTAATTTCCCCTTGTCGAATTGACAACCTCCTCTATTTAAGTTACGCAAATTACTTTATGAGCGGTCAGTCAGCTGAATTCTTTTTAACCAAAGATAATATACTTTGAGTATGCTATATTGCGTAGGTTTATAATATACATGTGTATAATTTAAAACTGACGCGCCTAAAGGGAGTTCCAGTCGTATAAAATAAAATAATTTATTAATTGAATTTTAATGATTTGCTTTAGGCGGGTAGTAAAATGTAGAAAATACGTATGTTTGTTTAAAATTTGCAGACCTTAGTCTATTTCTTACAGGCATGAAAATGCTTTTATCTGTCCAAATGTCTAGTTACACCAATAAAATACGAACTTAGGCTGCTAAAAACAAAATTTCATATATTTTATAGTCATATGTAAATGATTTCATTGCTTAGTATGGATTGATTATAGGTACGTACTTATTTTTCAAGAAAGCACGGCTTAGGGTTAGTAAAGAGTGAGTTTTAGAAACTAGTGAAAACTACAGAATGTGTTCGCCAATTTCTGGCACTTTTGCTACTTTACTCTAAGAAAACTAAAAGTCTACTATGATAATTTTATAGCGACGATTATTAGCAACTGGACGAAGGAATACATGCTAGACTTCCAACTATGTGTCGTGCGACAGTGAACAACCCCAAAGTTTTGGGTGTTACGTTGGATACTCTGCAGTTCTTCATTCCATATACTACCGAGATCATTCCCAAACTAGAGAGCCACAAAAGGATCCTGAAGTCGGTATTCCTGTTTACTAATCACGCAGCTGATATGGCAGCCGTATAATATAGACAAGTCAGAATATTTTTTGCAGAAATGATTATTGCAGTAATTTGATTGAAACGGAATCCTTTCCTTGGAACATCAAGATAACATTCCTGTAAACTGACGTTGAGCAAGCAACAACAAAGGATCGGCAAGAACCTATCTGAGCCGTTCGATACCAAACGAGGTATCAGACGAGGCGACTACTTTTCGTGCGATTTCTTCAACCTGCTTCTGGAGAAAATAATTAGAGCTGCAGAGCTAAATAGAGAAGGTACAATCTTCTACAAGAGTGCACAGCTGCTGGCGTACGCCGATGATATTGATTGGCCTTTACAACCACGCCGCTAGTTCTGCGTTTTTCAGAATGAATAAGAAAGCGAAGCAAATGTGTTTGGTAGTGTACGACGGCAAGACGAACTATCTTCTTACATTAAATAAACAGTCGTCGCCCTCACGACTAAGCTCGCACGACACTGTTGACAGTCATAACTTCGAAGTTGTAGATAATTTTGTCTATCTTGGAACCAGCATTAACACCAACAACAACGTCAGCCTCGAAATCTAACACAGAATAACTCTTGCCAACAGGTGCCTTTTCGGACTGAGTAAGCAATTGAGAGTAAAGCCCTTCTCGCCGAATAAAAACCAATCTTTATAAGTAATTCATTATTCCCATCTTGCTATAAGGTGCAGAAGCATGGACGGTGACAACATCCGATGAATCAACGTTACGAGTTTTCGAGAGAAAATTTTACTCTCCGTAGTTCCACCTACCCCATTGTGGATGCGCGTCTGGTCTATACCCATTACACCAGGTACGGCTTCAGTCGAGTGTTTATGATCAAATGGTAATTATATTCGCTTGCTGATGCTAGATTGCTTTTCGAAAAATATTTCTGGTACCAAAATATGTAATACGTACCACAAATTATTTCAATGAAATATTATTAAATTTCCATGTTAATTTAAAATTGTTATAATAAACTAGCATTATATACATATAATATATATTAGATGAACTGAAAAACTGAAGTCAAATGGTTTTTAAAAATAATGGCAATTCAAATTTAATTTTTCAACAAGAGCACTCATTAACACAATGTGGTTTTTGAAACTAGTAGTAATTCTACTTCACAATTTATGTAATTAAGGCACAAAAATACCACAAAATCATCCGGGTTGAATGCACTCAAACGTGTGAATAATGAAGATAATTCGCGGACGAACTAATGATACCACAGAAGTGTATACGCACATATCAATTGATAATTACTGCACATTTACCAAATTTATTCCATTTGTTGCTCAAATTCTGTTTCAAAAATTTCAAATAAAAAATCAAAATAATTTAAAATGATATTTAAATATTAAGGCACCCACTAATGGCATTATTTGTAAATTTGTAAATTTATGTATATATTATGCTATTAATTGCGCTTACCTTGAGAATAATGGATAACTTCAAAGGGGTTAGTGTACATTCAAAGAACAAAGAATATTTGAGAAGAAGATTGGGTACATATCGCAGAAATGTTTCTTTAGCTTTTACCATTTTCCTGGCGTTTAAGGATTTCTATATCACGGTTGTAAATCTGACACAAAATCATTAGACTTTGCGTCGTTAGTCTGTCTATTAGAATGGGTTCAAGATGTCAAATAGGTCTTGTGTTAACAAAGAAATTGTCTTTAATTAAAAAACTAAGGCGTATAACATCCCTGTTCGCTCATTACTCTGGAGTTCTATTCTGTTTTCGAACTTGATAATATATAAAAAACAATGTTAGCCCTAAAATCTAATATATAATATAATAATTTTTGATAAGGGTATTGTTCGAGGCCTAAATTCTTAAAGTAAGTAGTGTTAAGTACTATGCAATACCGTAAACGTGAGCAGAGCGCGATATTAATTTTATAGTTAATATTTTCAACATCAGTGACTTCGATTTCCAAACTAGTGGTTTTGAATATTACATTGATGCAATTAAACGGATGTGGAGTTTTCTCTTTTTATGGATCTTGATTGTAAACGACTGCCTGAAAAAAACTTAAGATTCGCTGTAGCCGGCCTATGTAGAAGGTGTAGCATTCAAGGGAAATTTCCTGGGTATCTTGAAGAAGTTTATGCAAGGGCGACTAGGAGTTACAAAATCCCCGAGGCTTCACTGCCGCTGATGGACATCATCCGTTTGCAGCCTGCTGATGTGAGTTACTTAGGACTCCATAGATATAATAGCAAGGAGAAAGAAAGGAAATCTCTGCCGTTCCCACGACAGTCGGGTCTATGAAACCCGGAACGGACCCGGATTTTTATCCGGCCAAGGACTGTCAACTCAACAGAATTTCTGCCGTTACAACAACAACAACAACAACAACAACAACAAAGGAAATCGGAAATCTCTGCCCACATACCTTCGAGGGAGATGTGGATGAATAGAAGCCACTGGAGGAGAAAGGCATGTTTACGGATGAGTTAAAGCTTGGTAACAATCTGATAGCAATGGCATCGAATCATTTTGTTATAAGACTAGTATGGCTGCAAGGCCAGAGAGGAGCTAGCACAAAAAGGCATTTTAGCCCCATGTTCTACACTCCTTGTGCAGTTTATTACTGAATTGATGGGTTTCGCCGGAGCTTGGCCAGTGCAGGGCTACCATTGGTTCTTGCGCTACCCAAAACCCCTTTGAATCAAGGTTGATCGCACGAGATCCAGTGAACTTTTTCTCCTTAGTAAGGCTACATTCTCCCTAGTTGTGAGGGTTTTAAGTCTGCATTGGCCATTCGGCATCCACGCTCTAAAGTTGAAAATATTACCGGATGCCAACTGCAGAAGCTGTATAGAAGAAAACAAGGTGGAAATATCTTAAAATTTTCTTCTTGATTCTCCCGTGTTTCTGAGATCCAAACTTAAAATTGCCAGCTAACTGGGTTGATGGGGAAAATAAATTAAACGCCTCAGCAAATTTGTATTGCCCTCAATTGCCGACTTATAAGAACAGTTAAAGGAGTTCTATTTTTATGGTTCCACAAAGTACTACTCGTACCACTAGACGTCCAAGCGAACCAGATTGACCAGATTAAGCGAGCGTCGAAAACGAAACAATGAAAATGTAAATCTGACGTTTAATGTTATTTCTCCCTGAACTTCAAATATTTTACTTTAGTATTCTAAAGTAATTTATGTGATAAGTCTATTTTAATCGAAAATTGAAATAATCGCCTCCAATTAGATAAATATTACTATTTTCATACTAAATTTGTTAATTAGGAACTTTATTCTGTTGAAAGAATAAAAATGAATACAACATTTGTTTCGAATTGCGCATAAAAATTCTGAAATGCCGTGAGCACCAATGTCATTTTTTACAAATTGCAATTCAGCAAAAAGTTACAACTCAACTAGAAATCATTAAATTCATTGAGCTATGCCAATAACAACAGGATTATACTCGATAAGCACTCGAAGCGACATCTGAATGAAATCATAGAAAAAAAGAGGATTTTTTTTTAGCAAAAATAGAAAAAATATAAAAAATGCATTTTTTGATTTTCCCCGTAAATTTGCGATAATTAAAAAAGCATTAAATGAGTATTCAAATGAGCAAATGTACACACTCGACCATTTACTGTGAATGACTTTGTAAATTTCGGTGCTTTGTCGGTATATGTCGACGTGTGTTTGCGATTCTAAATTGATTTCGTTAATAAAGTGTTAATAGCATTCGAAATTGTTTATTGCATAAAAAAAAAGAAACAAAATGTAATGATGATTATGACGTTTAGACGTAGATGGAACAGTAATAAGGGGCTACAGGAAGCATTGAGCTTCCAATGAAAAAAATAAAAATAAAAATAATTTATCGAGCAATTAAGTTGAAATTAAAAACTTAAATAATAGTGATCAATTGCGAATTTCATTGTCAATAAATATGCAAGAATGCACACTGATTTTATATAAGTAAATATGTATACATATACGAGTGGGTCGAATAAATACTTGGAGTAAAAGCGAAAAATGAAAGTTGTAGAAAAATGGTGATTTATAGTATGAAATATATTTAGGTCGGCACACTTGACCCGGTGTAACTCCAAAATCCAAGTTGTTTAAAAATACGTCAGCGGAGGCTTAAGTGGGAAAACAAAAACAAGTTTCTTTGCGCATTTTCAGAGAATAAGCTAGGTACGCAGTTTGTAGCCTAATTCGACTAAGTTGGCTGTGGATTTTGTGTTGGCACTGTGGTGATTGCTGTGGCGATGGATGGCCGGCCGAACTATTCAAATACGGCGGCAAAGGACTGATAGGAAACATCCATCAGCTTTCTTTTACAACATCCGATGAGTCCATGTTATGAGTTTTCGAGAGAAAGGTTCAGCTGTACGAGTTATACTCCGACATTGACATAGTTCAGCGAGTAAAAAGGCAGCGGCGGGGAAAGCAGAGTAAAAGAAAGACTTCCACTCCATTGAAAATACCAGGTAGAGAAGAAACTGCCTTCGCTTAGAATCTCCGAAAGCTTTCTAATGTCCACTTTTCATATTTACTATCTTAAACACCGTCAAATCGTTTACTTATGCCTCTTTATTCTGCCAGTATTTCCTTTGTTTTTAAGACATCTATTTGAAATTTTGCACACTTAATTTTTTCCCAAAGAAGCTGTTCATTTGTAGGAACGGTGGATAATGGGACACTTTAGTATATAGCTGCCATACTAACGTAGCGATTAAAATAAAGTTCTTGTATCGAAAACTTTTTTTATTTGGCAGCAGTTAGGAGAATGTACTCACGAACTAAATACTTATCGAACCGTCCTCATATATACTTGAACACGCATTTACATAAGAGCTATTTTTATGATTTGTCATTGCAAATTACTTTTTTCTTTGTAACTATAAACTGTGAGTTGTTTTACTCAATCTTTCTAAATGCCAAATAAATGATTCTTAAAATGCTTGCACTGTTTGTTATTGCGCACAACTGTCAATTTACTGCACATAAACATGCCTTTCACCGTAACATTCATTAGGCCTTAATATTCTTATAATATATATACATATTTAGATACCTGTATTATGCGTGAAAGTCATTAGAAAGTTGTTTTCTATAAGTTTCAAAGGTTTTGTGTGGCACTAAATTATTAAACGCATACTTGAGAAAAAAGTATTTGAATTAAGGTTTTCTAATTTGCGGGTTTTCTAGTAACCTTCGGAATAAATAGGAAGGAACTATTTAACTATTATTGATGTGAAAACAATGTTTAGGGTGGTTCTTTATTGACATATTATTTTTAAGATGGATAGCTGTCAAGTTAGATGTCAAAGTAAACACTTGATTTTGATATTTATGTTATAGATTCAATGAGGAATTGTTGCTCGAAACTCTGCACTGGTATTTTTTTATTTCTCACAGAGCATTTCACATTAAAATCTTATACGAATAATTCGGGTAGTTTACTCGCAGAAAGTATTAGCGGTTCCCACTCTTCTTTCGTCTAAATGCTGAGCAACTTGAAGGTACTAATAGACTTGCGGTATTTTTATTGAATTTTCAATTGTTCATAAAATTTTTTTTTTTTGATGACCCAGCCCAGCTCTTCATCGATGCTACGGCTGCTACTATGCCGGTCTCTTTCGACCAGTTCAGCGATTTTATCGAAATTTTCGACGACAGGCCTTCCGAAGCGTGGCACATCTTCGACCAGCTCTACACCAGGACGAAAACATTGAAACCATCGTTGTGCGGTGGAAATGGAAACTGTATCGGGTCCATAAATGCACACATTTTATTGGGGGCTTGCGATGCATTTTTGCCTTTATCGTAGTAGTACTGTAAAATATGCCGTATTTTCTCTTCATTTTGCTCCATGTTTGCGACGCTATAACTCACGAACGACTTAAAAGAAACGACAATCAATCAAATACGTGTTAGCGCGTGAAATGGGCTTTCCAAAAAGGTATAGCATGACCCGATGTCACGAATAAAACTAGAACTACGCGCTCTCAGCGCCAACTATCGAGAATACCGCAAGACTTTTTTGACAACCAATATTTATAGAATCGCATTATTTATTCATTGATGATTGATTTATATATTATATAATAAAATAAAAAAAATTATATAGAAGCCTGTGAAAAATATTTGTCGCAGTGTCTCTAGCGGAAAAATGGTAAAAAGTGGTCGAAGGAAATGGTACATATTTGGTTCAGTACAGTTCATTATAAAAAGAAAAAAATAAGTTGAAGTTGAAAAGTTTTTTCGACTACCAAATATATAATTCTATATTTATCTTGATTTGTTTTAGTCGGGCACAGAATGAGATTTATTCAATCGCTGTTATTATTTAGAAGACCTATATGAGATTTTCTGTCATGGTCATAATATACATTGCGTTCTCACGAAGTGTCACTGCGATCGTCATTAGGTCATATACATATGTGGATGTCGAATTATGGGCCATAGAAGGAGAATCGTTCATAGGAATACTGGGTTCAATCCAGCCAATTCGGGAAAAATTTTTTTGGATATCTTACTTGGGAGGGCAATAGGCCTCTTGATGTTCGAGCGTTTTCAATTAGGCACCTTCGTTTAAAACGTAATTCCGATGTTCAGATATAGAGCAATTTGGGCTTATATAGAATGGCAATGAGATAATAGCAAATTGTGGTGTTCTACGACTTAAGAGTTTTAGAGTTGTTCATTTTAAGCAGTTTTTTTTTCCATTCATAACCTAAATAAGCACAGTAATGTTCATCTTTTTCGTACCTTTTTTTTTACAGATTACACAACTATCTCTGTCAATCCGATTTCTAGTCCCATTCTTTTATGTAAAATTAAAATATTCACCGGGAATTTGTTGAAGACACGATCTCCTAATCCATTAAAACCGAATTCAAACGTTATTCAACATTTCGCTATCACCATCACTAATACTATGAAAATTTATTCCAATAAGACAATGTTTAGGTTTGCCGCACCGAAGGTTGAAGTATGCACTGCGACTTGGTGTACATATTGTGCCTGATATTCCTTTACGATAAACATTTTTTTGCCATACTCTTGACCAAAATAATATCGGCGTAAAATCTCCTTTTTGTATCATATTTAAGCACTACCCTAGTATATGTATGTAGTTGCTTACTTAGCAATATTCAAAAGTGCGGAACTGCAAATAATCCGGGTTGTGTAGAAATTTTTGTAATTGTAAATATTATATAGAGATATTGTAGTTATACAGAATGAGGGAATACCATTAATCAAAGGTAGTCCGACGTAATTTACATAAGTACTTGTTTGAAGGCTTTCAACCAATTTATTTGCTTCTATGTATGCGCTACCGAATTGATTCGTTCGGCATAATCGGCGCTTAAAAACACACAGATAGACATTACTTACATAAACTTCTTACATATTTACATATTAATTCCTCTTTCCATTTTCGGTGCTGGTTCAAGTTCAAGTTTTCAATAAATTTTTACGCACATTAGGCGCACCATACATCTATATGAACTCTATTTTATGTGTGCGCGTTCAATGCGTATCTGGTTTTCACGTAACCGAAAAAAAGTTCGAAATCAAAATTATTATTCAAACCGAGCGTAAAACTGATGCATTTATCGTATTTTGTGTGTTTTCTCTCATCAAAGTGATCGCGTGATGAGTTTCGCTCAAGCTTTTATGTACGAGATTCGATAATTGGATGACTGAATTATTGGTAGTGCTCAATATACATACATATGTTGAAAGTGTAGGCGTTGAGGCTTCTTGTTTGTTCACTAGTTGTTGGACGCACAAGTTCAGATTAAATGAGAAATTAGGTATTTTACCAGCTAGAGCACGATAAAATTTTTTAATAGAAATAAGATTTAATCTAGATAATCTATATTTGACAGAACGTTTTCCTTTATAATAATTATCTACTGTGAGATTTATTGAATACTAAAGTAAGGGTGCAACCTGCTATTCTAGCTCAAGTTTGCTCAAGAATATATGCAACTCGCACTTCTGTGCTTTGTTTCAATAATCATAAGATTTTAGCATTGTTTCAGGCAATCCTTAGGATGCCATATATCATTTTTTTAAGACCTCGAAGCTAAGTAATTAGTCAATAATCTTCAAGCTTCCAAGTTAGTTTCAACATATTTCGAAATAGAGCCTGACCTTAGCTCTTCTTATGCTATGGAAAAAGTTCATATCCATTTTGTAACCAGTGTATATGTAAGATTATGATTATTCCTCTTGCCTTGTAAACGATATGGATCTATTCATAAATATATGCTAGGTTGCATTTCACTTCTTTCCTATACCTAACTTATGTTCCAAATTATTTGGTGAGGTCAGTGTTTCTACGATAGAACTTAATGCTAACACCTAATCAAATTTTCCACACACTTATTATAAAACTAGCCGTGACGTTCCTTATACCTTAAACGTATATTGGGGTTTTTCGGTTTCGGCTCACTTTTGGAGCACCACTCGCTAGTTTGTCATATTCATAAACGCACGTTTCGTCACCAGTAATTATGCGTTTGATGAATTTTGGACCCCAATATACTTTATATCTTTTGCGACTTGTACTCCTCGTTATTTTTATAGGTATTTTCGCATGGGTCTAGCATTAACACGTTTCATACCCAGAAGAATAACCAAAATGTATTGAGTATATAAGAGATATTGCGGTTCTAGAAAACTTGTTTTTATCGATTTGTTGTCTATCGCAGTTTAAATGGATCAGTTCGAGTTATATTTTATAAGATCATAAACAATTTTTCACCACTTATCCATGACCATAACCAGTCTATCCGTATTCAAACTCGCGAGACTTCAGAGGCCTGATTTATCAATAGGGCTTCATGCATTCTCACAAAAGGTAATCCAACCTAGCCAAGTCGCAGTAGACTGATTGATAATTGGTATGATTGGATCAATAATCTTCTTTTCATGGAACCATAGATCAATGTTATTGCCGAAGGGAACTGTATCGAATCATTTGCTTATAGCACTCGAATGACACGAATGATAGCTCCACCTTCACTTTTAAAGAAGTGAGGACCTGCAGAGATTTTTTCATAAAAACCACAACATATAGTAAGATTTGTCGTATGTCACATTGTACTTAGAGTAGCCTCGGTATTTTTCACCCTCCAAATTAAACAATTATAGCTTAAGATGTATTCAAATTAACAGCAGCTCTTCCTTCACTCTGCTTTAGAGTAATCTTTCTTTCTAGAGGCTATATTATAAAACTAAGTTGAAAATCATCCAGAATTTCTCCATTTGTTTAAATTTTTATAGGCTGAAGAGGGTATATTAGGTTTTACACGAAGTTTGTAGCTTCCAGTAGGAAACGTCGGAGACTCTGTAAGTTATTTTTATTTCACAATGAAATTTGCAAATTTTATTGTCCAAGACAAGGCTACAATTTCCGAATATATTATTCAGATCGGACCCCTATAGCATATATCAACTATTAAAATGAAGATTAAATTCTTTTATACGTTTCTATGCTATAAGAAATGCATCTGTGAAGAGTAATTTAGCTTTAGCTGTCTTTCTTGAGTTTATTTATTTTTATACTCTCGCAACAAAGTTGCTAAGGAGAGTATTCTAATTTTGTTCACATAACGGTTGTTTGTAAGTCCTAAAACTGATAGAGTCAGATATAGGGTTATATATACCAAAGTGACCAGGGTGACAAGTAGAGTTGAAATCCGGATGTCTGTCTGTCCGTCCGTCCGCCGGTGCAAGCTGTAACTTGAGTAAAAATTGAGATATCATGATGAAACTTGGTACACGTATTTCTTGGCTCCACTAGAAATACGCCCACAACCACAAAATGGCGGAAACCGAAAACCTATAAAGTGTCATAACTAAGCCATAAGAAAAGATATTAAAGTGAAATTTGGCATAAAGGATCGCATTAGGACCGGGCATATTTGGACGTAATGTTTTTGGAAAAGTGGGCTTGGCCCCGCGCCCTACTAAGTTTTTTGTACATATCTCGGAAACTACTATAGCTATGTCAACCGAACTCTATAGAGTCGTTTCCTTCAGCATTTTCATATACAGCTCAAAAATGGAAGAAATCGGATAATAACCACGCCCACCTCCCATACAAAGGTTATGTTGACAATCACTAAAAGTGTGTTAACCGACTAACAAAAAAGTCAGAAACACTAAATTTTACGGAAGAAATGGCAGAAAGAAGCTGCACCCAGGCTTTTTTTAAAAATTGAAAATGGGCGTGGCACCGCGCACCACTTATGGACCAAACACCATATCTCAGGACCTACTCGACCGATTGCAATGAAATTCGGTATATAATATTTTCTTAACACCCCGATGACATGTACGAAATATGGGTGAAATCGTTTCACAACCACGCCCTCTTCCAATATAATGCTATTTTGAATTCCATCTTATGCCTTCTCTGTATAATATATACATTAGGATGATATGATGACCAATGATCATAGCGGAATAAAACTTTACACAAATACGGTATTTGAGCTGAGGTATCCCTTGTGGAAAAATTGTCGTGATCGGACTATAGCTTTTCAATAAAATTAAAATAAATGAAAATACATTTCAATACTCAAACTACACAAATTGATCTAATCTAATTAATTTTACAGCAAAATAAAAAAATATGTAAATAACGGATAATGAAATCTCGATTATCACTTTATCATGCAAGAGTATAAAATGTTCGGTGCCACCCGAACTTAGCCCTTCCTTACTTGTTTATACAAATATTTAATTACTTTTATGTTTTTTTTTCAGAGAAAAGCAAGAACATTAAGAGATCGTTGCCAGTAGAACCACTTATCTGCTATAGATACCATACATACATATGTATCTCATATACAGTTATATATATTTATAAATTGTCAGTTCACAAGTAAATGAGTTACTCATTTAAAGCAACAACAACAAGGCTAGAGGAATCAAAATTATCAACAGCGAACAGGTATTTAGTTTAAAGCATAAACCTTTTTATTGTTTTTCTTGTTTTTTCCCCGTTTGATTACCCTATTCACTTTTTTGCACAAAGTCAGGCTAAAGCTGTGACCAGACCGGCCAAAAGCCACAGCCACAGCCACAGCCACAAAGTCACTGCTTGCAAAGTCAAGCTGTGGCTGGAGTCACATTCCACTCAGCGCGACTCGGCTCAGCTCAGCTCATTTCCATTTAGTTCCGCTCAGCTGTGTGGCGATGGAGCTTTTGACTTTTGGCGCCCCTTCAATTTGTTGTTGTTTTATTTATTTTAATTTTGATTTTCTTACTTTTTTGTGTTTTTACTGTTTTTGTCGTATTTTTGTTGTGGGGGTTTTTCGAAAAACTTTTGCGCGCTCAACTTAACTGAGTTTCGAGCTTAAAGTGAATATTCAGTTAACTTGAAACAGGCGTGTAAGACGGACGTGTCGGTTACGGAACGCTAAAAGGAATTCGAAAATGTTTGATGAATAAAAATGATATAAATTTTTTTGTTTTTCAAGATTAAATCGAAAAAATAACGACGATAGCGTGAAATGCGTATGACGGACGCGCGTGACGACGACTAAAAGAACAAGTAATAAATCAAAAACAAATGCAACAAATAATAATAATATAATTATATAAAAATTCGAAAAAAATACAACAACAGTAGCAACGACAACGGTGTCATCGACGAGGTCTCCAACTAAATAAGGCAAGTGTGTTCATTGTAACCAACAAGTAGCGTCACTAAGTCGAGCTAAGCGACGCCTCATATACACACTCGCTCACCTTTCTGTCATCTAAGCGCTGTGCGTGGTATATGAAAATTCAAAGTGCAACTTGAAGTTGAATAATTTTGCTATTAACTGTGTGAATATGCGGCGGAAATTTATTGTTTTTCGTGTCTGTTCTTTATTTAATTTAATTAGTTGTTAAAAAAATACTATTCCCTTGCCAGCATTCACACGAGAAATATGGAAATTCGACTGGCAGGAAAAATAAAAAATTACTTAATGCAAGAAAAACGCGAAAATATAAAATGATAAATAACTAAGTGATGAACGAAATGAATCAGAAATGTATAAAAAACGTAAATAAAACCAAAAATATTTTTTTCAAAACGATTCAACTTATTAGAATTCATTGTCAATCCAAAAACTACAGAAATTTTTCACAAAAAAAAAAAAAATACAAGATTTTAGTGTTATTTATTATGTTTTTATAGTATTCATTGGCCTTTAAATACTGTGAATTTATATTTTATTGGCTCCCACAGCGCGGAAAGAAGATGCGCATGCGTGTTTGCTCTCATGTCATTGCACAAATGCATGGAGCTTAATTATATACACACATTAGTACAGCAGTTGTAATAGTGCGATAAAATAAACAGAAATTATTTAATTAATTTCTGCTTTATTCGTTAATTATTAAAACAATTGAAATATAATTAAACTTTTTAATGTGCATGTATAAAAAGTGGCAGCAATTATAAGAAAAAGCTCTAAGTGCTCGTAAGTACTCGTTAGTGTGGAAATTCATAATAAATTCTCGGTGAAATATGTCTGTGTACAGTGCTGGTCAAGAATTCAATATACAATTTTCTTTATATAATGCTTTTCTTAAAAGTGTTAATACTGCATTAAAATTGCTTCAAGGAGCATATGGCTACAATGAAATAATGTAAATCATTCCAGCCTTATGCTATTTGCTTTATTTTGTTTTATTGTTTTAAGTTTTTCTTGTTCGTTACATGTCAGCGTTCGACTGCCATCTTCCATTGTGAGGCTCCAGACAATAATATTCCCTTTAGGTCTAGTGAAATTGTTGACTACATAGTGACCTACCTTTACAAATATATACTATACTGCAAACTTTGAAATTACAGCGATAAAGATCCGATGTTCTTGAATGATGTTGTTCTTAAATAATATCGCGGAATATGACGATCTTCCACTTAATGACTAAAGTTATTTTATTTGAAATTTCTATCCCTGGTTAAAATAGTCGAGCTGAGTCAGAGTGTGCATAACTAAATTTACATATGAACACGTATAATTTTCATCGTGTATATCGTGTATCTTCATTGACTCTTGAAAACAATGTATTAATTACTTACATATATACAAAAGTAAAGCTTTAATATTAAATTTTAAAAACTGACAAGCTGAAAATGAAGAAAAATTAAAATTTAAGTTAATTAATATAAATCTTTGGCTAACCAGAACCCGGTTTTGCTAGAAGCTATTATCAAAAATTGATGATCCATAGTGAGAACTATCTCTAAATAAATGATTGGTATCCCATAAAGGGTTAAAGTTCCTACTGATCCACATTACGCAACCGTTTTGATATTATGTAAACAAGATTGGGAAAGTGCTGTCCAGTATTATTTCCTCGTGCATTGTCCGGAAAGTAATAGGACTGAGTCGATTAAAAAAAAATATATATTTAACCAACTGTTACAATTCTTTAAAAACATTCAAAATAGTCTGTCAGCGCGATTTCCAAGCATTGAAGGCGCCTTGGAAGGCATTCTCCGAAGTAGCCTTGAGAGCATAGGTGCATGCCGCTTGCATCCCTTCTGTCGTCTCAAAATGCTTTTTTTGCTCAAGTTTAATAATGCTAAAAAAATGTTGGAGATCCCATGAAAAATATATGTTGATACATACATATATAATATTATCAATGTGAGCAGTTGAGTAGAGTCAGCCATGCCTGTCTGTCTGTACATAAGTATGTATGTAGACTAATCATGTTTAGAGATATGGGTATGAGATTTTGCAGTCGTGCTTTTCTCCAAAAGAAACTGCTCATTTTCTGGAATCGACGATACCGGAAAGACATAGTACATAGTTGTCAAACAAATTGAGCGATTTATATGTCGATATTTCTTTCCAAAATTTGGCTTTAAGAGGCTAAAATCTTTGAACATATTGTTTCGATCGGATTGCTATAACATATATGTATGTAGCTAACAAACAAACTGATCGATCAACAACAAGATTAACATCTTTTTTTCGTTGTTATGCTATAAGAAATTCACGTGTGAAGGATATTGAGGCTTTAGTGCTACGAAAAGCAACTGTGTTTCATGTTCTTATTAAAAATATCTTACAACAGGTTAATTGAAAAGTTTTTTGTATTACGATTTGTGCTCTTCTTCAAAATAAGCCTCAGTTTCGACGATCACATTTTCATTCGGCAAAAATTTCTTCCCAGCGAGCATTCGTTTGAGTTCTGAGGACAGAAACTAAGCGCTGGCGGCCAGATCTGGAGAATACCGTGAATGCGGAAGTAGTTCGAATGCCTATTCATGGATTTTTGCCATCGCAAGAACAAAAACTAATCGCTGGCGGCCAGATCTGGAGAATACCGTGAATGCGGAAGTAGTTCGAATACCTATTCATGGATTTTTGCCATCGCCTTTTTCAAGGTAGTCCTAAACTATAGACTGTTGCGTTCTTCCACGCATGGAAGCGGGTTCATCATAATCACTTTATGATTATCAACTTGTCGTTGTTTTGTTCAAAAATCAGCACCCAATTTGCATATATCTTTCTCATACATAAATATTCTTGAATGTTATGATGTATACGTTCAGTTGATATCTCTAGAGCTCTTGTTATGTCAAACAACTTCACTTTACGGTCATCCAAAATTATTTTGTAGATTTTTTTTGATGTTTTCGTCAGTAATAACGCTTTTTGGACACCTCACCGTCTTCGGAGCTCATTTCAACACGTCTAAAATTAACATATCAACCCGTGATGGTTGATTTTCTTGGGGAAGTGTGCGAAAACTCGTCGTCAAGTTTTTACTTCGCCTGCATTTCTTCCTTTCAAAAATCATTATTTTACATATAATAACAAACATTTTTTTACAATAACAAAACGGTATAACATAAGCACTAACTATCTGCTGTCAAATTTATACATGCGCCTTTTGAGGGTTAGGTCTGACTAAATGAATCGCCATCTATATATGTGTAGGCATGGAATATTAAATTGATCTGTTATCATTATACGTTTTTTTGTTTGGAAAGTTTTAAATTTGCATTTCAAATCATAAGTAAAAGGAAATATATAGCTACATCAGTTGGACTTACATTTATTTTACCACCATTGTCCATATTTCATAATTGTGTAATACTATTATGCTAATGCCAGTAGAGTTTAATCGGAGCATGGATTAAGTAACTATGTGAGCACATAGTATGAAAGTATGCCTTCATTCTTACTATCTACACCCTTCGAGTTTGCTTTGTGAGTATGCCTCTTCTCTTTAGCTTGAATATCGCCTCTACAAAAACAAAAAGTAAAAGGTTGAATATCTTATATAATATTTGATTAAATGGCGTTAATATGAAAAAGTGAAACAGCCTATAAACATTTAGTAAAAACTTCCAAAGTTAAACACAATTTGTATGAAACTAAAAAAAAAGCTAAAAATAACATTATTAGGTTATAACCAACATGCCATTAACACAGTTTTAATCATAAACCCAATTTGTGAAGAATAATGAATTTGTGTCTGGCGCTGTTATTAAGTGTAAGTGCATATCAACATGTTTATGTTCGTATGTATGTACGTTTGTTTGTGCAGTGCATACAATAGAGCAAAAAAAGTTATAATTGCCGAAAAAGTGCTAATAAAATTTTATATATAAAAAATAAAAAATATAAAGCGCATATTTATAAACATAAATATAAAACTATATATAGGTACTTATGTACGTACATATGTATATATTTTTGAGTGAAATAAAGAAATTTATGTAATAAATAATTTCGCTTGCAAATTGTTGTGCGCTGACTGGCGCATGTTGTTATGTTATTGCTATTGTTGCTTGATTCATCAGCTATTACAGCATAAGCAAGCCAAGCAACACGTGTAGATATGTAAATATAAATGCATACGAACATAACTTCTTTTTAGTGTTTGTTACTTTGTTGCATATTTTTTTTTTTGTTTGGCTTTACTTCTCATCATCTTTTTGTTGCTTCAAAGCGTTTTTGTGTACTTGTTATTGTTGGTTGCCTCTCAACACCGTCGTTTGTCCATTTCCATTGCACTTTCATTCCTTTACATATTGATAATCATACAAGCATATGAACGTACGGGGATGGTCCGATAAGTAGATGGACTATAAAATTAAAAGTTCTTTTTTTTAAATAAGAAAAAATATTAACTCCGGCTGCACCCAAGCATTAACACCTCGTATGTGTATGTTTTATAGCATAAACGGTATAAAAATATGTTTATTCTATAAGATCTATCCGACAACTATATGATATAGTGGTCCGACCTGAACAATTAGTTCGAAGATTGTAGCACCATACAAAGACTTGAGTCTGATCGCTCAGTTTGTAAGGCTTGTACCAGATAGTGGTCCGATTTTGGTGATTCCGACAGCTAAGCGAGAAAAGGACGTGTGCCTAATGTCAGATCAATTCCTCAAAAGCGCTAGTGGCGTATATATAAATAGGCAGACGGTCATGGTTAAATCATCTCGACTAGCTCCTCTTATATATGTATGTATGTATAAGGTTGTCAAAAAATTCTTGCGGAAAATTGCGATAAAATCGCTGAATTGGTCGAAAGAGACACCGCTAGTTTTTCCTTTTTTTCTAAAACCCGCTGACGCGCCCCTCTTCATACGATGCGGAGAAGCTTGAAACATTTCTCTTGCAATGGTATCGCTTTGGGTGCTCAATATAAATATATTCGATAACCCTCGTACATGTGGTTTTCGGCAGATCATATTGCGGTAGTCATTACAGGCATACATACAATACCACACATGAACACACATGTACTTATTTTGCATTTTTTGGCAATTCCACGCCGTTTTCAACTCTCTTCTTTGCACTATTTGCCATTTCTGGATTGATATTTGTCTCTCTCACGCTCCTCAATATTTCGCCGCCAAATTCATGAGTAAATATTAAGTCATTACAACAACAACAGCACGTAGTCATAAACTGTGTAAGCCGTTTGTTTGTTTTCAAAGTTTAGTTGTTGTTTGTGTTATTACATAGTTGCATTTTTTTTGTTACTAGACTTTATTTGTTTGTTTATTTTCGTCAGTTTCGGCGGCTTTGGGGCTTACGTTATGTTTTCACCGCTTTCGTTTTTTCTCTTTTGCGAAAATGACAAAAATATGCTTTTAACGCTGTTTTAGCCTATTTTTAACGGTTCATCATTTCAATTAATTTCTTCGGCCATGTAAAAAATATCCGCAATTACCAATTATACTAAAGTGCAATTTTTCATCGTTATTAATTTTAAATTTTTATTTTGAATGACATACATATAGTTTTGTTCGTCTATATGGTCAAAAATGACGAGAATCTGGGAAAGTTTCACAAGATGACATATCTACATATTCGAACTACTTTACTATACTATATGTTGTTTACTGGTCGGAGTCCCAATCCCCTACCCACCTAAAAGTGGGGTTTTCTAATCACTTATGCTTCTTGTTGTTGTTGAAGTTGTCGAATTGCCAGAGATAGTTCGACAAATAATTTTATGAAAAGCTGCCGCGTTGACAGCGCTTGTTCGAATTTAATTTGGAAACATTCCGGTTTCATGAACTCAGCAGTTAAAATCACTTATTTATATAATATTTACTAGATGTTTGGGGGTCTCTTAAACTTTTAAGAAGAATAATTGTGAGAAATAACATTGAGGTATAACGCGTAAATAGAAAACTCTAGAGATCATTCTATTGCGCATTCGAAATTTTACATATGTACATATAACAATGAAGCAATCAGAGAGGTTACAAAGTTCAAGTTAAAAATTCCATTGGTGTTTTTGTCAGTGAGTTCCGTTCTGTTTTCTCGAAACACATAGGTTTATTCATGTAAAGAATTAAACCTATTTTTTTGTAGTTTTATGCCATACAACTGACTGAAAGTGTTGTTAAAGTGCGATTTATTGAGGAACATGGCACTTTTGTTGATCGCAAATTTTTGTAAGTCGAAAATCAATTTTTAGTAATTATGTTTAGATTTATGAATATTTCTGAATTCCAACTAAGTTACTTAGTTCTTATAATTCCAAGCGGTATTTTTTTAGACATATGTATAGTTTTCAAGAAGAAATGAAACTCATATGATTGAACGTTATAAAAATAAGTGTCTACCATTATGTTTTCTAAAATGATTTCGGGCAAGTGACCATCTCGACTGGCTCCAACAAATACCAGCCGAAAGGCTAAATTTTTGACCAGTTTGTGAAGATTGGCATCTCGAGTTTATCTGTCTAGACTACATATAATGTAACAATAAAATGTTTAGCGGCGATAGCGGCCAAAGGTGGATTAAGGAACGAGGTCTTACTATATTTTGTTTATAGAATTTTATATGAATGATATCTTCTGAACAATTTCTTTAAGTTCTGTGTTTAATAATTGAAGAGGTCCCTACTAAATTATTGTTAGCTTTGTGAATAAATTTCCTAGGATCAGGAACACAGGCTAGAGAGATTTCACATTGCTGTGCTAACTAGTTTAGGACCAACTTATACTTATAAACCCACTTTAAAGTGATTACTGGTGATGCTATTCACATTTCAGTTACGCTTTTAAATTATATTGTAGATTTAAAATTTCATAATTTGGAGATTTCAAGCGAAGAAGTTCTTCTCCACCTGGTCTTTCCAACGAAGTGGTGGCCTTCCTAGATCCTTTGTTTCCCCCGGTAGGTAAAGCGTCGAATACTTTTAGGGCAGGAGTGTTTTTTGTCTATTCGAACGACATGACCTAGCCAGCGGAGCCGCTGTCTTTGAATTCGCAGAACTATGTTAATGTCATCGTATATTTCATACAGCTCATCGTTCCATTGAATGCGTAAGGGACCATAAATCTTTCGCAGAACCTTTCTCTGGACTCGTAACGTCGATTCGTCAGCACCATATAGCAAGAAGGGAATAATTAATGTCTTATGTATAGATCCTGGCGAAGCTTTTGGTATTGCTCAACGTCAGGTTACACAGCCTTATTAGTTTCGCGGGGACAAATTGCGCATAAAAGCAGCTCCTTTTACTGCTGTCAAAACCAGTTTAAAAGTGTGAATCGTTCTTTTTTCACGACTCTATTCCAAAATTTGTTCTCAGTTATTGATTTAGATAGTTTTCTTTCACACAATACGCTCGATAGAAGCATAGATGCGATCTTGAAGAGGATTATCCCACGATAGTTGGCGTAGACTGTGGAGTCTCCCTTTTTGTGGCTGCTTTCGTTCAACCATATAGTACAAAGAATCTGATGAATGCTCCTTCTCAGTTCTTCGCCGCCGTGTTTGAATAGCTCGGACGGCAATCATCATACATCTGCAGAAATTTCTTTTGGAACGAAATCTCAGTTACGTGAAGTCACAGTAGTTTACCTCTGGGAGAATGTACTTATTAGTTTACTTACCTTATACAAGTATAATAATTATAACAAAGTGGCTGAATGCGAAACCGGATGTGATCTAAATAATGTCATTAGACAGTAAGTTAGCCATGTATTCTCTTCAGAGGATAAAATTTTTGAGTCGTTCTAAATTTAGTGAATATTGCGAAATATTTTGGGAAGCTTTTGAGATACCCTGCCTTTTCAGTGCTGGCCAGAGCACTACTAGGACATAACAGGGGATTAGTCTCATTTTGACATCGACTGTAGTCTCAAATTGCTGGTTTGATTCGGTTTCATGTTTTTAAGGCACTGTCAAAGTGTATATACCATTCCAGATTTTTTGTAATATTTGGTTTCATGTTGAATCTGGTATCAACTTTAATGCTCGTGAACTTTACTATTGAGAACAGAGAGAGTGGAATTCCACAAGTCAAGCAATAAGCGGCGATGGCTCTTATATAGACTTTTCTTAGCAAAAATGCGTGCAAGATCGCTTTAAGAAGTAACTTCTTTTGTATGCAAGTTAGTATAGGCTCCTACGTTGTGGCAGTGCTCATCTTTAGTGGCTACATAAGTGACGCCATTAGTTAGTTTCAACTCACATTAAAAGAGTTCTAAAGGATCTAGCATTTTATTAAAAACTGCGTTTCCACGAACGATAAGTTTATGAAAAGTTTCTAAAATTCACTTTTTCCACGGAAGGGTGAAATGAATTGCAAGTGCTTCAACCGATTTCCCAATTCCTAGTGTTTCACGCGTATCACGAAACAGTACGCGCCGCTTTTGTTATTTAATTAATTTCAATTGTGCAAACACAATGAAGCTGAGCAAGTACTTCAGCGATTCAATTTGCGAGCAGCAACATTCGGTGGGGCGTGCTTCTGCGTACCTACTTTATTTTTATAGGAAAGCCATTCGCTTACGAATATTTCCTTATGTTTTGCATTTCGCACACTTTGGTTTGGTTTTGTTTGCACTTTGCTTTGGGAGAATTGAAATTAACGTAATTATGTTGGTGTTGCATTCTCAGTGTGGCGCCACATTATTTTTACCACCAATGAACCGATGTTTATGAGTTGTAAAAAAGCCGTAAAATACTGCGAAGCGCGCTGAGTACTAGTGCGTTTTCATTTTTGGCAAATATTAAGACCAAAATATAGGGACGTGGAGTAAAATAAACTTCAAAAGAGGTAGTGGAAGTGCAAAGAAAACAAAACAATAACAAAAGCAAAAAACACGAAAATTAAAATGTATTTGTTAGTGTGTGTGTGAGAGTTTGTGCGAAAAATGAAGGAAGGATGCTCTTCCCGCATTCATAGTTACCGTAAAAAAATTAACACAAACATACACCCATACAATAGATATTGAAGGAAGAAAAATGGCGCACAAAGAAATAAAAATTCCACAAGCAATACTCATCAAGCTCAATGCTCAATGCTGCTGCAAGTGGCCGCCATAAAAGCGCCGGGTGCGCCATTAAGCGCTGCTGCTTGGCGTGCGAAGCGCGCAGAGACAACATAACCAGCCGAGCAGCTGTGGTATCCGCAAGTTTTTTCTTACTTACTGACATGCGGATGCCGCCGCAGACGCTGTACGCGCGCACACAAACACCATGCTGGCGCATACACACCTGCGCTGCGGACGGTCAGTTGTTGCGGTTGCCATAACTACTGCGCGCTTGTATGTTGTGTTGTTTGTATTTCTGCCGCTTATTGGTTTCTTCCTCTTCTTTGTGGCCGTTGTGGGCTCACGGTTTATGGCGTGTTTGCTGTTGCTGGTGGCGTTGTCGCTGCCGCGGTATGCAATCATTGGTGCTGGCGCTGTTGTTATTGTTATATCACACATTATTGTGCGTGTACATATTCGAATACACATATATATGTACATACGTACAATGTACATAGCGTCGTACGAGCGTGTACTTGTTTGCTTATGCATTGGGTTACTTCCTTTTGCGCTGTGCAAAACAGTTTCACTTTCGGCTGTGAAATGCGGTAAGCGGCTGGCTGAGAAACGTGAAATGTTGAAAGCGAAATCAACGAAAACAAAAGTGTAAATGCAGAAAAAAGTATAAAAACACAGCCGTTGAGCAGGAAAAATATCAAAAGTGCGTAGTGTTTGAATTCGAGCCAGTTTTGATGGAATATATGTATGTATGTATGTATGTACATACTAGGTGGGTGTATTCACTATGTGTTGAAATTAATTGGATGGGATATTCATAGTGAGTTAGATTTTATGTATTAATATTTTGGAACTATTGATTGAGATTTTTGGAAAACTTGCGGTAAGATGAGAGGTTAAAATTAGTTTTGTAGGTATGGCAGCTATATGCTAAAGTGATCTAATATCGACGTTTCCGACAAAGTAGTATATCCGTGGAGAGAAAAGAACGTGTGCAAAATTTTACATCTTCAACTTAAAAACCGAGAGAATACTTCGCATATATGCAAACTGACGGACAACGCTAAATCGACTTAGATCGGCCCACATTTATACATACATATATGTACATATAAATATATATATATATTTTATAAAGTTTCCGACGTTTCCTTCTGGGTGTTACAAACTTCATAGCAAACTTAATATACCCTGTTTACATGTATCGACCTGTCTCTTATACACATCTAGATGTGTATAAGAGACAGCATTTATACATACATATATGTACATATAAATATATATATATATTTTATAAAGTTTCCGACGTTTCCTTCTGGGTGTTACAAACTTCATAGCAAACTTAATATACCCTGTTTACATGTATCGACAGGGCGTTTTAAGCGCATTACAAATTTGTTATAAGACTTAGTATCGATTAAAGCCAATTTGCCCGGTTTTTTTTTAATATGTCATTAAAGATGTTTTAACTTTAGTCCAGCGAAAGTTTGAAAGTTTAATTGTTTGGTTGTTTCAAAATATAGGCTTGTTGAACATCTTATAAAGAGTGATCCATTTCGAGGTTCTCTAATTTTTTTCTAAAAAAAAAATTAACTTGCAATTAATTGGGAACTGTTTGATATGGTTCATCCAATTTTTGATGACTTGTTCCGTAATATCGACTGTTAACTGGCGAAAAACACGCGTGATTTTTTGCTCCAAGGCCCGAATCGAAGCGTTATTGCCCGCATAGACTTTAGGCTCTACATATCCCCACAGGAAAAAGTCTAACGGTATGGTATCACATGATCTTGGTAACCAATCGACCGGCTCAAAATGTGAAAGTATCTGCTCACCAAAGTTTTCTTTCAACAAATCGATGATGAGATGTTGGAAATGGCGCCGTCTTGTTGAAAACAAATGACATAAAACCATTTTTAATGGATGAAATGCGGGAATTATGCTTGTATAAATACCAACTGAACCAGAAATGAGCCTCATCGCTGAACAAAATTTAGAACTTATTCAAGCTGTATTTTGTACGCTTTAAATTCAAGATCTCGACTTAAAGTTCACCAAGTCGTTCCATACTTCAGTCGGAGTTGCTGCGAATGATGGCGAATCGACTCTTCATGGTCTTCATGTACATCTTCAGCTAGGACTACTATATTTTTTTCACTGCGGCCTGAATGTGATCTGTTCAGTTGAATATTATCCAATCATGAATAATAATACATAAGTTGAGCGAAGCGAGCGAAATATTTTTTTTATAGAACGTAAATTTTCGTAGTAAAGTTGAACGATTTGTAAACTTTGTTTAGGAATACGTCTTTTCATGATAAAATGCTAAACAATACTGAACAAAAATGATATGACAGCGACTCACGCGTTATCTAAAAAATAGGCTATTGAAAAATGTTGAGAAGAGTCTCACAACCACGATAGTGATATATGTTGAGGTCTATAACCTTTGTGTAATCAAGAAGTAGATTGATCATAGTGATAATGAGGTCAAACACTGCTTAACTAGTCTTCAAATTGTAGGGGCGCATTACTCTAAATTATCAAGAACACTGTTTAAAATATGTTGAATTTCACTCTGTCCGTGTCAGAATACTTGGTTTTATGGCGAAGTCACCTCTATCTATCCGTTTTTTATATATAATTATAATATATAATTATTATATATTTTTATCACATCGAGAATCCCCTGTCGTTAAGTGCAATACGTTATCCAAGAATTTGATCACTTCATCAAAGCTTTATACGTGAAAACGATAGCTAGACCTGTTACTTTTTATTGACAATATGGGATCCATTGAATTCAAATTGAGGTAGTGTTGACTAAAACAGTAAAAATCTTACTGCCAGCCACCGCTACCTCCGTAAATTTTTTCTAAGATTGTTTGTTGATTAGCTCCCATCCATTGGAATATCTTTTTTTAATTTTGCTTCGAGTTTAAAGTCTGCGCTGTGCCTTTCGCAAACCTTGCTGTGAATACTGTAGAATAGCTTTAATCAAAAAATTGATTTCTCTCTATTTAAATGGGGAAGTTTTAAGTCATCTAAGTTTGCTGGCGATTTGAAAATATAAAAATATAACTCACTTTATTTTTCGATATGCCACCTAGTTTGCCATTAAGTTTTGTATTCATTAAATGATTCGACCACTATCTTCTTTGCAACTGCTTCATTTTTGAGGAGACCGAGTCAAAATCCTCTGAACGCCAGAGACAGCTTAGCTAGGTGGCTCTCATACTCTATGGTTACCGTTTTCTAGATTATTTACTTCGTCCCATCACTTTTGTGTATCGTTTATTTTTCTTTGTCATGTAGATAACATAACATTGCTGTTTATAGTGTCGAGGACAGATTTCTGTGATCAGTGTTGTATAGTAGGGTTTTGATTACATAAGAAGCTGCTAACAAATGTTTAAAATCGGAAGTTCTCAGTTTCTTTGTACAGCCAAACTGGATGTTGTAAAGGTGAATATCTCCATAAACTTCCAGCTGCGGAAACAGTTTTTCTGGCGGTAAACTCGATTAAAATGTCTCTCTTTTTTCAGATGAAAATTATTCAAGCATTTGAAGTTAGAAGCAAGACAAAAGTAACTTGATTCAGCAACTTTAGATTTCATATTATATGTATATTGATCTTGTTTCATGATTTCAATCAGTTCGTTCCAAAATGTTCTTAAACCCTGCTAGTTATGATTTCCCATTCACATAAAGAAAACTATGTGAGCTAAAAACAAACCAATCAAGACATCAATTTCCACAAATCATTCACTTTGGCAAGGCTAAACACCTACGCACGCTTGCAGGGCGCCTCATTAAAGAGGGCCGTATCTCTACTACCTTGATGTAAACGCTGCTGCCAAGCTCAGAGCCATCGTCTGTCTAATACCAGCTTACTGCTTTGCTGCTTGCTAACTTCGCGCTCGACTGCTTACTTGCCTGCATGTGCTTTGACGATTTGACTGTCAGACTGACTCGTTGGCTGCCTAACGGACGGACCGGTTGAATGAATGCATACATGTCTGCCGATATCTCGCTGCGCCGCTGTCTGTCAGCTGGTCAACAAGCGGAGCGGAAGCATCGTTCACTTTATTTTCATGACGCGCACACTGCTGCCGCCGCCGTTGCTACTGGTGCTGATGCCTTTGCGGCTGATGGTAATGCGTCCACAAGTCACGAGTACCATCCGCGTGGCTTTAGCGCTACCAAGCATTGACAAACGGCATCGTTTTCGTTTTTGGCTCACTTTTAAATTTTTTTGGAGCTTTTGATTTGCGCGATTTTCTATTTGTTCGGAGGCTATGGTTACTCTACTGCCACTGTCGTCGATCGACGCCCACTCTGTTACCCATTCCATGGTTGTTTGTTTTTTGGCGCGCATTGTGTAGATGCGCTCGTTGTGACGACGTACGAGCCGGCCCTCGTTTGCGGCGTCTGCGATTGCGCGTTTTCCACTTTTATGCACCTTGGCAGCGGAGCGAAATAATCGTGTCGTCGGTTGGCGTTAGCTTGTTTTCACTGTTTGCTGGTGAGTGTTTGTTTGCCATTGTTTATGTCGCCTTTTCCTCACGTTATGTTTTTTTCGTTCGTTTTCGTTGACTTCTTTTCTGTGTTTTGTGCGGCAATAAAGCTCCACAGCTTGCATTGCTGTAAGTACTGTAGTTGGTTGAAGACCAAGTCCAACGGCCAACGTACATATTACGTCGAAAAGTGTTATTTTACTGTTCTTTATGTTGGCTTCCACCGAATGATTGGCTGTCTTTGTATACGCTTCAGATTTCAATTCGTCATTATCGGCTGTTCGTTTTTAACCGCGGCTGCTGCGAATTGTTGGCCAGATTTTAACCGATAAACTCTTTTGAGCTTCGTTCGTTTGCCATTTTGATTGGTGGAAGTTTGCAAAAAAATAGTGCAATAAACTTAGAGGAAGCAAATAATTTTCGTGGCTGACCTATGCAAGAAAAATTTTGTAACTCTTCGTATGTAATGATATACATATGTCTTCTAGTGTATAGCTATGTAAACGTGTTTGCTTCTCAGAGGTTCCTTCCTGCATCAGATTCCGTTAACATATGAGCCTCAACATTGACTTAAGGAGCGTTGATACAGTTATTCTATAATCTCCTGACTGGGAGTGACCAAGAAAATAATGACGCTTTCTCGGTTCGGAGGAATTCGTATCGATTTGAAGCAGTATTGGCAGCTCATGCATATATAAAACTCTTGCCATAAAAGGATGATCAAACGAAGGAAGAATGTGTCCTATAAACTTTAAAGAAGCAAATTCAAGAGCTGTTTGTCCAAAACGTTGGGACTGTCACTTCTTTTGGATACTTATTTTGCCAACTACAAGAGAGATAAGAGGTTTAATAAAAAAAATTAAGTATGCAGCGTTTTGTTGGATAACTTGTTGCCATTCCGAAGTTAATTTCATAATGTTTACAAAAGACTGGGACAGTTGATTTTCACATGCCGAGAACCTGCTGAGGCCAATTTTTTATTAGTAAAGTTATTCGCTGTATTCAGGTACAGAGTCTGTTGTGGTTTAACGTGAGTACCTGCCTGCGAAGGCCTAACCTCACGGTGCCTTCTATTGCTAGAAGCACATAGATCAATACAATGCGTTGATCAGCGCCCCAAAGCATAAGTGCATGCACCTGCACCATACTCTGGAAAACCAAAGCATGAGTGCCGTCACATACACATATACTTTGGTTCCAATTCTTAGGGTGGGACTGCCTAGCCGCCTTTGTCGGGTATGAGGTCGACCTAAAACCTCTGCCGTACTCTGGGTCCGGCACCCGGCCGCAATGCGACTCCACATTGGACTAAATGCCCTGCCTGCATTTACTCATAGGTTTAAACCACAGCCACCACCAACCTCCCCAAAGGGCCAAATCCAATGAGCAGATTGGAGTTACCTCCAAGGGCTAACTGCTCCCGGTGGCACCATGTTTAAGTCTTTGGTATGACTTTTGTAACATTTGGCTACTACCAGTTTGAGTCCATAGTACTCCCAACTCATGACTGGTGACATTTGTTGCTTGAACAACAAATGCCTTTATATTAGGAATCAATACAAAAACTATAATATTATTTCATGCTGAGTATTATAACACTTTCTCTGACATTAGACCATGCTGACATTTAAACCAAGACCTGTAATGTCAAACATAGTGCATGTGGATTTTAGTCGCCTCTTACGATATATTCGGTTTCCCCCAGAACCCAGAGGGGGTACCCCCTACCCGCAGGAAGAAGGTAGGCAGGTACAGTAGTAAATAATTGATGACATATCTAAACTATAAGAACAAAGCAAAAGGGATTCTAGCGAGTCTCTACTGATGTTCTGATGAAACGCAATTCATTTCTTATTGGTCACTTTTGGTCGATTGCTTTCTTCAGATAGTCCAATTTTTAACAGCAYAGGTGCGATTTAAGAATGTGGTCATAAGTGAGCAGTTCACAGTAGATGATTCCCTCAACCAAACACACCTTCCGGACCCACCGTGATTCGAAGACGAATGTTTTCGTTTGACCATTTTTCTGCACTAATAACAACCATCTTCAGGATTGAATCGAGTTTGCTGTGATTTAATGAAGTTTCTTGGATTAACTAGTATGCTACATTGATCTTTTTTTATTTTCAGTTTTATTTAAATGGTACCAAATGAGTTATGCAAAAATTATAGTCAGCTTAGATTGTAGTAGGCGAATAATCGCAATTTTACTGRAGTTTTTGGTTATGTTCCGTCATTAAACTGCCGTACAGTTCATACAGCTTGTTAGGCCTTTAATAGGTTTTAGTGATAATAGCCCAGTAAGTACCAAGTGGCCCGAGCTCTGAACAATTCGGTAATAATATAATAATGAACACTAAAACCATGCAAAAGCATGCCCAACGATTGGAATTTAAGTATGCTATGCCTAATCCTCAAAAACGGAGACCCCCAAAATCTGCGCCAACTACCGTGCGATAAGCCTCCTCAATATCGCATATAAGGTTCTATCGAGCGTATTGTGTGAAAGATTAAAGCCCACCGTTAACATCTGACTGGACCTTATCAGTGTGGCTTCAGACCTGGAAAACCAACAGCCGACCAGATATTCACCATGCGCCAAATCTTAGTAAAGACCCGTGAAAGGAGACTCGGCACTCACCAGCTCTTCGTCGATTTCAAAGCTGCTTTCGACAGCACGAAAAGGAKCTGCCTTTATGCCGCGATGTCTGAATTTGGTATCCCTGCAAAACTTACACGGTTGTGTAAGTTGACGTTGACCAGGACCAAAAGCTCCGTCAGAGTCGGGAAGGACCTCTCCGAGCAGTTCGATAAAAACGATGTTTCAGACAAGGCAATTCCTTATCGTGCGACTTTTTCAACCTGCTTCTGGAGAAAATAGTTCGAGCTGCAGAACTAAATAGAGAAGGTACCATCTTCTATAAGAGTTTACAGCTGCTGGCGTATGCAGATGATATTGATATCATAGGCCTCAACACCCGCGCCGTTAGTTCTGCCAGACTGGACAAGGAAGCAACACAAATGGATCTGGAAGTGAACGAGGGCAAGACGAAATATCTCCTGTCTTCAAACAAACAGTCGTCGCACTCGCGACTTGRCACTCACGTCACTGTTGACAGTCATAGATTTGAAGTTGTAGATAATTTCGTCTATCTTGGAACCAGCGTAAACACCACCAATAATGTCAGCCTAGAAATACAACGCAGGATAAGTCTTGCTAACAGGTGCTACTTCGGACTGAGTAGGCAATTGAGAAGCAAAGTTCTCTCTCGACAAACAAAAACCAAACTCAGTTACTTATAATACCCGTCCTGCGATATGGTGCAGAGGCTTGGAAGATGACAACAACTGATGAGTCGACGTTGCGAGTTTTCGAGAAAAAAGTTCTGCGAAAGATTTATGGTCCTTTGCGTGTTGGCCACGGCGAATATCGCATTCGATGGAACGACGAGCTGTACAAGATATACGACGACATTGACATAGTTCAGCGAATTAAAAGACAGCGACTACGCTGGCTMGGTCATGTTGTCCGGATGGAYGAAAACRCTCYRGCTCTGAAAGTATTCGACRCAGTACCCGCCGGGGGAAGCAGAGGAAGAGGAAGACYTCCAYTCCGTTGGAAGGACCAAGTGGAGAAGGACCTGGCTTCACTTGGAATATCTAATTGGCGCCTCGTAGCTATAATCGCGTAAGCRGTGACTACGCCAATCAAGAAGAAAAAGAAAACCATMGATAGAAAACAAAATATATTTCTTTCKTCTAGACCTACATTGGGAAAATTGTAATTAAATTAGCCGGGGAAATGATATTTCAAAAATTTGTTCTTTGCTAAGTTGGTGGGTCTGTCCTTGTCTCTTTAGGACCTTAATTACTACGCCAAATATTTACGAGATCWGTCAACCAGTTGGTTACAGCAGCTTTCGTTCTGGCCTTCCATTGATGAAATATCAAATAAGCTAAGGAGAGTTGAAAATCGTCAGGCAAATGTTAAAGCAAGAGAGCTCAATATCTCTTGCGAATCCATTCAAATGGTAGATATTTTGGGTATGAAGCTCGTTCTTGCTCGACTCGTCCCGGTAAAGCTGAATGTTTTTCAATATGAGTACAGTAAGCAGGTCTCTTTGTACATGTTTTATCGTGCGAATTCCAATCCCACATTCATGGAGAGCATTTTAACTGTCGATGAGATATGGGTTTATGAGTTTCACATAAAAACAAGTCGATAATCATCCGAACGTAGGAAAAAAATTAACAAGCCAAAGTCGCTCAAAAATCAAGGTGATCATATTTTTTCTATATTCGTTGTTTGGAGCATCACGAATTTGTTCCGGACTGACAGACTGTGAATAAGGAGTTCTATTTGGCTATATTGAGGCCTTAGGGTGGGMACATCCCTCGAAACAGGCCGGAATTGTGGAAGAACAATTTATGGATTGTACATGTTGATATTACACCAKATTTGGCTCAGTGTGATTTTTTCTTGTTCACTCAACCGAAWTTTCTRCTCCATGGAACCCGTTTTCAGTTGATCRAAGAGATAAAACAAAATTTGCAGAGCTKCCRTCCCAAAAAGTGRTTATGAAAAATGTTTCGAGGACTGCAAACATCATTGGCGTTTTATTAAAAATTTCTGGATACTTTTATTGTGACACGGGTCCGGCACTCCAAGTGTATTTTTTACTTCAGGCCTTGCTCTCCAAAATGGCCCAGAGAGAATAATCCATTGTATTCGCATCTGGTGAATTCGAGAACCAATGTGTGGCCGTCGCGCTTTCTGAGACGATGCTGAGTCTTGTTGAAACATCCATKGTTTGCGACCGAAATGTTTGTTTRCCCATGGCTTCAAAGCAGCMTCCAGAACACTTTCCCGATAATATGTYACRTTTAYTTTGACGCTWACTTGTTGCTGCTTCGGTGTGAGATTATGGGCCTTTTTKAACTTGTAAGGCTTGACCTTGAGCTCTTTCAATATGCGTCGGATGCTGCGGTCGGATATTTTCAGTTCTTTAGCCATTTCATTGGCCCTTCATCCTCCTCCATGTAACGAGTGATGGTGCGATAAACCAAAACTTTAATCACTTTAAGGTGTTTGCGCTCACGAACAATTGCTGGCTGTGATTTTCCCGCTAAATATAAAGCAATGACACTATTACGTTTGAATYACATCGCTGATCACTTTTTTGCGTTCACTTTTCGCAAAACGCTTTTGTGCACTTGGGAACAATAACGGTCTGAAGTTGCCGGACCCGGTAGTATAATCATAAATCAGAATCGATCAGAGCGGAAACTATTTGAAGCCATATTCAATATATTCACTTTCGTYATTGTTTCTGTTTCTTCAAATGAAGTCGATTTCGCGGTTTCAAGTGTTAAAGTAATGTTATTTGAGAGTCGCTGTTGAAAGGTCTAACTTTTTTTTAGCAATTATTCCATTAGCGTRACTATTAGTAATATGTCCATCGTGTGGCTGTCAATTGGATTGTGGAGTGAAATGTCTCCTTTAACCATCTGTGCTTCATTGGTTTTACTTATTAAGATGGAAAGGCTSTAGCTCCAAACCTTGCTTAGGATCAGCAAAACGAACTTTTGCAAAATTTATTATTCTGCCAATGAACTATTTGATCATACTTCAAAACCTAATAAAAATCTTTACTTGAAATCAATAATGTCTGCCTTTGGCAAAATYTGGTATGAAATTACATTTATGTAAGCAAGCGCTATGAAAACATGCAGTGAATAAGTAATGTAATTTCTTAATGAATATTTAATTAACGATAGTAATAGTAATTTAATTATTATTATGTATTTTTCAATTTACAGCTAATGCTTTGCTGCAGTTGACAACAAAACTAGATATTTTCATTGTAATCTGCAGATGTTGGGAAACATTTCATGTCATAACTTATTTTCATCACTGAAAGTAAATTGAAATCCACGTCAGATTAGCAGTGGGAGACAGACGAGTACAACTTCAGCAAACATACACCCATACAAGTATTATACAGACACGTATTACAAAGAAGACAAGCAACATTTGTTCGTATACTAGATTATAATTGAATGCAGATTCTAGACAAGTTTGGTAAGTGTAACTAAATCCGTATTATGTATTTCTATATATGCATATATCTAATGTATGTAGTTATTTAAATAGTCGTGTTTATACATATTAAATTAGTTGAGCATTTATAGAGTTACAGTTGTTCATTTCAACTGCCTGTCATTTCAAATTGTGGTCATACTGGGATCATATGATTATATTTKATAATCGGTTATAGTTGGTAAATCGTTATATTTTTATTCCTAGAAATACATTGTTCTTATGCGTTTCAAATAGGCACAATCGGACTTCTACAAAACTATTTATAGAGTTGCAGCAAAAGAAGGGAAACGAATTTTTTTCAAAATATCTCGGCCTCTCTTATTTCATCTATCAACTATCATTCMATTTACAATTTGAAGGACAAAACGTCCGAATTTGATAAGAAACGAAAGTTCTGTTTCACCAAGAGAATGCACCGTGTCATAAGTCAGTGAAAAGATAGCTAAAATCCATGAATTGGACTATGAATTTTGATGGCTTCCTTATTATCCGGATCTGGCCCCCAGCGACTATTTCTTGTTCTCAGGTTTCTAAAGAATGGTCGAAGAGAAAAAAAAAAAA
>NW_017536563.1:71345-72732 GCF_001853355.1 Bactrocera latifrons
AAGCCTTTTGAATGGCCTCTACGTCTGCATAACGCTTTCCTTTCATGGGCATATGCATTTTTCCGAAAAAGAAGAAATCACAYGGTGCCATGTCAGATGAATACGGGGAGTGGTTAATCGGTCATCGGCGTCGAATGTTGGATTYTGAGCAATTTTTGGTCGTCAGTCAATTTGTGRGGAACAAACTGWGCACACACCTTTCGTAAGCCCAAARGTTTGCTCAAAATGCTATAAATCGATGTTTTGAAGATGTGCAATTCTATTTCCATAAATTTCAATGATGATTTCGGCTGATTTTTGATGAATTCACGCACAGTTTCGATGGAATTTCCGTTGATCAGGGATTTTGATTGGTTCACATTTTGACATATGGATGGCGCTAGATTCAAAAAGTTATGTTTACTTTGAAACACACCTTTTAGTGGTACAGGAACTTTTCAATTGAAATGTGTACAACATTTTCGTTTACTGTGGTTTACGTTTATTTTGAGTATAGTCAAAGTAAAGTGCATTAGGGATATAGGGAACACCTTTGAATGTAAGTGAATCAAAAATAACTCTCTGACGTTGGAGGGACGATAAGTGRAGTCGTCCATAAAATAACCATAAAGGAATACAAGGGAAGTTATGATGCTTCCGATTGGAATTAGTGTCAATTCAACAACTAAAATTTTGTCAGTCCAATGTCAATCTGTTTGGAAATGCGCATTTCAATCAAAATTGCTGACAAAATACAAATCGAATCTAGTATATCCTAATATCTGTAGCGATGCAGTCGCAGAATCCTTGCTTTTATAGTTAACTTTAACTAAAGCAAAATAAAAAAAAAAATTAAAAAAATCTCCTTCTTTTCGTTTACAAAGATAGTGCATGAGAATAGAGAATACGACACCTTCTTATCAATACTTCGTTTCGAATTCGCTTGACAGAAATTACATTACTGCATGGCGTCATGATCGTAAGGAATTTACTTCCGATTACAAGTAACATTTCACATTTCGTTTTGTTCAAGAAGAACGTGTCCCGGTCTTGCCTCAATAATTGTAGTGATTCACTTATTATAAATTGAGATTAGAGAACAAAAAGAAACGAACCAGCGATATAAAAGAGAAAAATTTTGGCAACCAGATTGWTGACTAATACCCCTCATTTTCCTATTCCCGACAGAGAACTATTACATAAATAATAATCTAATTAATAATGATCTGAAACTTACCTGAAAGAACCAGAAAACAATTGGTAATGTGGTTATAAAAAACTAAAAGGAGGAGAAGTCACAAGATTACTAGACACCTCTAGTCTAATATATTGTAAACTTACCTATCAGTTTGAAAATGATCATTTTGAATCAATTTGAAACTAAAACAAGTAAGGAAGGGCTAAGTTC
>NW_017536563.1:74073-78455 GCF_001853355.1 Bactrocera latifrons
TTAGCAGTCTCCACAGTTTGTACATGCTTATACCGCTTTATGAACTTACAAGGTTCTTCTTTATCCATATTTGGAATAACGAAGGACCGACGTTCTTATTGTTCAAATGGGAATTTTCATAGTAAGTTTGACATATCTAAAAGTTCAGGTTCAAATCAGTTAACTTTGTTGGTCGCAATATTTTTGGGTTTGGCATTCTAGACAATTTTTTAGTATGTACTAATATTGAATTTATGAGGCTAGTTCAGATAATGCATGTTTTCATAGTAGATACTTTTAAGAGATTGCAGTTGAAAATAATCTTGTCTCCGTAAAAATATTTATTAATTTTTATTTTATGAAAAGCTAGTRTTTTTTTCGACAAGATTTTGTGTGACTCACCTAATGTTTTTAARCTTTTGATTAGAAAAACCCACAGCCACGTGTAATTTAACGTGAGTGAGAATTTTATGCATTTGAGCATGACAAATCAAAATGTTCAATCTTCAAGAATGTAACACTAAAAAAATTTCAKAATGAATTCGCAAAGATTTGAGAGCAATCAAAAACCCACGCCGCATGCCAATATTTATTTTTAGACACATTCTCTTCATATGCTATGCTTTTTGCATTGTTTTGATATTTCCCATTACTTTAAAAGTCTTCAATTCATTACTTCCTTCACTTTGTGGCGTCTTTCGCTTTTAGCAATGAATCGTTCTTTTGCGGATTTTTTKAATAGAAAAGTGATATATTCTGGGTGAATTCATAAAGTTGGACATGTATCGGTTTTGAATGAAAAAAACTCTTTATAAATTACTTACAAGGGTTATATTCAAAAGTATAGCAGATAATAATCTTTAGCTTTCATAAAAAAGCTTATAGCTAAGGCAACATGACTACATATAAGAGGTATTGTTGTTGTAGTGGAATTTCTGACGTTTTATAGACTTGGTATTCAGGAAATATGAAAGCTCAGCAAAATAATAAAAAGTGTGTATTATATTCTTACACTTTTTATATGAGCCGATAAGCAGGTTGTTTTACCAGAAATAGTAGACATAAACAGGAATCATGTGTAGAAGTCCACGCAAGTGAGGAAAGTTCTCTGATCGCCATTCACTTGGGAGTGGCCAGAAACGATTCTTTTACATGTGACTCAAGCAGCTCACGACTTCCGGTTTTTGACCAAGTATCCTCTGGGTAGCCAGAGCTAAGTGAGAAGTCGAAATATCCCCTGCATAGGGTTGTGCTCAGGGTTTGGGACCCGCCACGTAAAAAAACACCAGGAGCGCATGTTTGGTGTGGGATTCGTGGTAGGGAGAGACTATGTCGCCGAGTGCTATCATTCACTCCGGTGAATGAACGTCTAGCCATAATTCGCATCAATGCGCGGTTCTTTAACATATCGCTGATTTGTGCCCACGCCCCGACAGATGAGAAGAACGATGTGACCAAAGATGTCTTTTATGAGTGCTTGGGGAGCACTTATGAGAGCTGCTCCCGCCACGATTTCAAAATCGTGCTTGGCGACTTTAACGCCAGGGTGGGCAAAGAAGGTATCTTTGGTATTACGGTTAGTAAATTCAGCCTCTATGGCGAAACATCCCCAAATGGATCGAGGCTGATCGAATTCGCCGGAAGTATGGTTATCTGTAGTACTAGATTCCAGCATAAGAAGATACATCAAGCTACCTGATTGTCTCCGGATSGAAAAACTACCAACCAGATCGATCATGTTGTGATAGACGGAAGGCACGTTTCCAGTGTTTTAGAGCTGGGCGACAGGGGTAATGCTCGAAAATTCTACGAAAAAATGCCGCTGCTTACAGATGATTTCAAGACCGGAGCATACTCTTGTAGAACCCCCAAAGGTGATATAGTTTCCGATGCGCAGATCATACTTAAATTATGGAGGGAACACTTCTCCAATTGACAGAAGAGAATCGACACATACCACCTTTTCTTCGATTTCAAAGCTGCTTTTGACAGCGCGAAAAGGAGCAAAACTAGTACGGCTATGTAAACTGACGTTAAGCAATACCTCCGTCAGGATTGGGAAGGACCTCTTYTATAAGAGTATACAGCTCTGGCGTATACCGATGATATTGATATCATTGGTCTCAACACCCATTAGTTCTGCTTTCTCGAAACTAGATAAGGAAGCGAAGCAGATGGGTCTAGCAGTGGACGACGGCAAGACGAAATATCTCCTGTCATCAAACAAACAGTCGACACATTCGATACTAGGCGCCCACGTCACTTTTGAATCAAGAGACAGCGGGTGCGCTGGTTCGGTCATGTCTTACGTATGGACGAAAGCCCTCCAGCTCTGAGAATATTCGACACAATGAAATAAAGGAAGAGGAAGACATTTGAAATTGGCGCCAAGTTGCTTACTCGGCTATAATGTTGTTAACTCGGCTATAATCGTCGAGTTCACGCCAGTAAAGAGAAGAAGAAGATCTCGGAGACATTTGGTTTCAACAAAACGGCACACACATCGCATGAATCAATTGTCGAATGTCAATTAGTTGAAATGTTCGAACGAGGCATTGAAAATTGAGGAACCGTAGCCGACGCGTCCAACATATGAAAGAGATAATCTTCAGAAAAAAAAAATACAAAAGAATGTTCTTTCGAGTGATAATAAACATTAACCATTAAAATTGAAGTTTTTGCGTTTATTTATTTAAAAAAGTAGGGAACCTCGAAATGGATCACCCTTTGATATTGAAGACATTTAGTATGGTAAATTTTCGAATGCATTTATGACATGTCATGGAAGGTATTAAATATGTTCACTTAAGCAATCTAATCACAGACGGACAATCATACACTGGATTTTACGCGATCCCGCAGTCGTTGCTAGACAYTAGCGAGCTTTAAATAAAGTAAATAACAGATGTATGAGAGACTATAATGCGAAACAATAAAAAGCAAATAAGAACCGGTTGTTGCCACAGGCACAGCTTTAGTTTCATCTGCTATTTTTTTTATCGACTTTTTTCTTTGTTCTACCAAATATATCGAACGCCAGACGTCACTTCCAACTCAACTCAAGTAAAAATCAGCTCGTTTGCCACTTAAACTTTGAGAATAMTGAAGTTTGCGGCTTTTAACCTGCAGGCGAGCGACTACGCGTTCCATTCGTTAAACAAATACACTAAAATTTACAACAATATACAWATGTACATTCACCTATTTTATCGCAAGTCGACACAAAATAATTCTACCGCCTTTTATAAATATATATTTATATAACTATATATTTCTGARTATTATATATGTATTTGTATGAGTGCGCATATTTGTAAGTATATATACATATGTTTCTGCTGACCGCTACAAATTGCTTTAATTTTTCTTTTTATATTCTTTTTCTGTTCTTTGTTTGGCACTCTTAATGAGTTTACGGCTTTTGGTCAAATCATTTATTTTTGTGTATTTTTTTTTAAACGCGGATATGAGTAAACCAAAATAATTAACAATTAGACAAGTTTTAACAAAGGAAACTTAGAAATACACACACTTACATATATATATATATATATTTCATTTTTTTTTTTCTTACAAAGAACAAAGAAATCAAGTCGCCGTATAAATCGCAATAAAAATTTATTCATTTATTAAAAAAAAAATATTTTTATTTTATGAATAAGATAAGTACGTACATTGGCTGTGCTTTTGTTTTTGCTAAGCGGCATGCCGTATTGCGTAACATTTATGTGCTTATGATAAATTGTTTATTAATAGGTGAGAATAGCTCACAGTCCGCCAAACATGACTTGTTAAATTCCTCCCAGGCTTCTATTTATGTACGTAAGACTGTTTATTTGCCTTCATTTAGTTGTAAGACGGCGCGCGATCGGTTACTGTGCTTTGTTCTGATGATCATAGCGTTATTTTTAGAAAACAGTGAAGCGTGTGGCAGCTTAGTTTGTTGTGTTTACCTTTGGCTTAGTAAGTACTGCATTTATTACTTTGATAATTTTACAATAGTGAACAAAATAATTGTAAAGTGATTATACACACATATATTGGCCACAATAAAAATACAAAACAAGAAAAAACTGCACCAAAGCAATAATAAACTTCAAAGTTGCTCTACTGTAACATGAAAGGATACGAGTATAAAAAGATGTTTATTTGGTTTGTTAACGGTCATTTTGTATGGAAGCTATATGTATTCTGTAGTGGCCTGATTTAAACAAGGCGTTCGACGCCTATAGCAATAATGTGTGCCAAATTGTATGAAGATCTTTCAAAAGTTTTCCACACAGTCTGTATGGTAGCTCTATGTTCTAACAGTCCGATCTGAGTAATTTGCTTGGAGACTGCAACGCTGCCTTGGATAATAATCCATTCCAAAGTTTTGTGGAGATATCTTATCAAATAAAAAA
>NW_017536563.1:79472-80879 GCF_001853355.1 Bactrocera latifrons
GTTACCAGATTCATTTCGAAATAACTACGGATCGATGATTACACCAGACCGAAAGCCACACCAATGTAATGGCTGTTCACCAATAATTTATAGCTTTTCTTCACAACAGAATCGAAAGTATTTGTTATTTATTTACTCAGTTAAAAGTGAGCCTCATCGAAGAAGATGTTTTTCTTAAAAAAAAAACAATCATTGTCGTTTTCAAATTGTTCCAAGAAAATATCAGCAAATTCACGATGTCTACGGTGGTCCTATGGCCTTAATTGTTGAGTGAGTACAATTGCATATGGATACAAGCCAAAATCCTATCTTAAAATGTTAGAGATTTTGGTTTGAAACGTACTCAATACTTGAGAACGTCTTGGAATCGTCAAATTGCTACACTTAGAAATCATATCATGGCTATTGGAAAACTCGGTAAAAACCCAGCGAATAATGCTGTTGAACAGGATAGGTCAAAATAAAAGATCAAGGTGGTTTGAAAACTAAGTCGCTTATTTGTGTATTGATTCATTAACACAATTTTATTCACATACTTGAAAAACAGTACACATCAAATGATGTGGAATTAAATTTATTAACTTTTCACCAAAATATGAAATGAGTTATAGAAAATATTATTTTTCTTCCAAATAATTTTTTAATTTAATTACTTTAGTCATTTTACATTTTTTTGCTTTCAGAACACAAAAATTTCAAAACAGCATGAAGGGTTGGTTTGATGCATTTCGTGACGACGGTGGACCCACACTATACTCATTCTCAAATCGTACACCGGTGACAGGCGATGTCTCCATTGTTGCCGTCTCTGTTTTATTTGCGACATTTTACGTTGCTTTTTTAGTGATATTTCCCGGTGTGAGGAAACAGGTAAATATTTAAATTTAACTATTCCGTTAGATGTCAAACTTACATAAGTATGCCTATACATTTGTGGTATTAAAACCTCATTAGAGTTAGGGGCTATAAATTTGAGAATAACGGTATACAAATTACTTTGTTATTCTACACATGAAGTTTAACTGTTATTAGATATATATATGTAAATATATGAGCATTAGCTTAGTTTGTAGCTCATTAGTATTTTATTATTCCTTTTGCTGTGTTCATTTAACGATCTGAGTAAATCCCAGAATTTAAGTGGAAAAGTGAATAATGAAATTTATTTTCGCTTTATGCTCAAATTAGTAAAGCCGCAGCGCATTGACTTATTCTGTTTCTTTATCTTTGCTAATGAAATACGAACTRAATTTGTGTCTAAATAGGGAACAAAAGTCAAGATGAGTATGTTTGAAAATAGCAGATAGCTCGTTAGGAGAGAGAAATGTGGCTACAAATAAAAAGTTCGAAACAACACAATTAGTAATTTGAGAAACTATGCGATGCTTTTTCTTTAGAAATTCTAGA
>NW_017536563.1:81066-89879 GCF_001853355.1 Bactrocera latifrons
AGATATGTAGCTCTATGCCACTTCATCTATCGCTGGAAAAAGCACTTAAGGGTGGTTAGAAATGAAATCAGGCAGTTCTTTGTCTTCCTTATTTTCTTCTCCAAATCAAATTCCAGTTCTCTTTGAGTTAAAAATGAGTCTGAAGCAGAGTTTCTTCTAATAATTGATTTTGGTTCAATTGGTTCTTAGTTAGAAACTGGGTATTCTAAAGCCCTTTCTATTTTACTTACTGAGTTTACCTCATCTAACCTTTTTATCTAAAAGGGGCGAGACAAAAACTRTAATGTACTCCTTAAGTGTAGAACTTCGTCAATTTTAGCGATACTGCTCCCTTCCGCCAATTCCATCTTTGGCCTTTGCTTACCTGACCTTTTAAAGAAATTGTTTTGTCATAAACGCTTAGTAGTAGTTCATGGCGTGCTCTTCCAAGACCTTATGTATTTTTCTTTGCGCTACTAATTTAAAYCAAAATTTTTGTCACTKKGGGGCTCATTATCGTTTCTGTTTGYATAGCTAGGGCATYACGCATCTTATATTATCTTCTCARTTGATGGTTTCTTGAAACGKCTTTAACATAAAYATATTGCATTAAGTRAAATCGATGAATGTGGCAGAAAAAGATATATTCCACTAGTTGCATTTGATAGTYCTTATTCATTGTCTTCCTATTGGAGTTATTCTCAAATGTTAGCATGTATGTATGTATATTTCTAATTTCGATTAGAAGTCCAGTCTACAATAGTAGGATGTATAGTATTGTACTTGTTGTGGATACTATTGTCTGCAATTCAATATAGAGCTAATAAGCAGTCACAAGCTAATATGTAGTATTAGAACAATAAGGTTATGCCACTATAASACTCTAAGTGCATAATTTCCAACCATAAATTTTGGGAATATAGCAGAGATCAAAGAGAGTTTGTAGTCTATTTGAAGACTACCTAAAATATTTTACGGCATTAGACAGAGAGAATGACTGGGAGAGAGAGAGAGAGAGAGAGAGAGAGAGAGAGAGGGAATAATTTCCTCGAGTTGGCAGTTAGTCATATTACTTTCCCTCGGTGTTCTTAAAACTTTAAGAGGTCTCTCTATAATCTCTTTTTGATGGATCTCGGATTTCTGTTGAATAAAGGTGGGATTGGGTCTTTATAAGAAAGAGTATTTGATGAAGTAGATACAGGCAAAATTAGAGAAAATAAGTATATGAAAGATTTTGACATTACCCGATTTGCAAAAAAAAGAAAACAAAAACAATAATCAAAATTTGTATATTGGACTATCTAATCTACTTAAGCGCAATTTTGGAACATTCTAAAACCCATAGACATTTCGTTTTATGAGAAAATTTATTGCATGTAATTATCATAAGCCTTTAATTAATTTTAACAACACTAAAATGGAACATTCTAMATCTCAACCAATTACCGGCAATCAAGCCCGAAAATGACAACAGCGCTGAATGACGCGATAAAAGGTTTCCGCGTCAAAGAATACGAATATAAGGCWAAGAGAAACACCACAAACTTGTAATTGTTAATTAATAATTTTTTCGGTTTTCTTGTTTGACGGTATTTTATTTTGATAATTTATTTTTTATCATAATAATATGGATTTTAGATTTTCTTATTGAATTGCTCACTTTTATGGAACTTGTCCATTTTTTCATTGCAGAAATTCACCACATTTTCGACAGTCACTCTCAGCTTGTTCGTGGGCTTAGTCATACTAAGTGAGTAGCTATGCAAYCAATTTTATATAACCATAAACATACATACACATGCACTGATCAAATTCACAGCTGGCTGACACAGTCAGGCGACTGCGCGAAGGCACGGCCGACCCGCGTGTGATTTATACTCGCTAGCACCTCTATTTATTTGCGGAGTTTTATTGCACACTTTTTCAACTACAAATGACCGTCTATTAAATCATTAATTTATGTGTTATAGTTGATGTTTTTGTACTTATTTTGGAATTTTTTGTTTCACTTTAATACAAACAGTTACGCGACTGGGCTCCGCTTGGCATGTGGCGCACACAACCATCATAGCGCCGTACAAGGCGTTCTCGCGTGAGAAGATGCCGTCGCGGATAGGCACGCATATCGGCCTAATGCACGTCAATGTGACGTTGACAGGTAAGCAAAAGTGTGGGAGCGGGTGTGAGTGAGGGCGTGCAGTTTGCATGTTTTGAAATGGGTGAGGAATAATTCTGTTTTCTGCGACATTAGGGTATGTAAATGAGTAAAAAAGGTTGCAAATCTAAATCTACTTGTAAATTAATTAAAAATATGTTAAATTTACGGACCATCCTAATGTTGGTATAGTTTAAAAAATATAGTAATCGTACTTAGATTTTTTTATCAACACGAATGTTTTGTACAATAACCAAACTTCTGGACATAAGAAATGATTTTATGAAGTATCAATGACGGGAAACGCARGACACACTGCTTGTTTCTTTATAGCTAGGATAAATATTTTCTTTACTAAAATTGTGATACAGAATCTTTAGGACGGCGAAAAATTGAGGTTATATAACGGTTCTGAGTTTATTTCCTGAAATGATTAACTACGGTGGTCAAGGGTTCGCTGTTTAAATGCGGTAAGGCACTTAACATTTTAATAACATGTTGTTTTAATGTGTACAAAACTCTTTGAGGAAATTCACTGATAAGTTAATAGAGACCTTCCTGCCGAAGTAAAAAATTAGAATCTCTTAATCTCATTGTCGATCCCTAGGAAAATTCAAAATAAGGTGTCTGGCGGTGAGGGAGATCTTTCTGATTAAAATTGTCTTAAAATTTAAAAACCAGAAATATCGTTCATTAAAACAAGTTCGAAGAACTCACTACCTTCCTCAAAAAACTCGTAAATGTCTTTCAAAATGGTGATCCATTTCGAGATTCCCTATTTGTTCAAAGAAAAACTCAGAAACTTTAAATTTAATGGGGTATGCTTGTTATCATTCGAAAGTACATTCTTTGGCATTTATTTTTTGAAGAATATYTGTATCAAATGTTGAACGCGGCTACGTCTCAGAGGGTCCATTCGTTAATCCATCCGATGACTCATTCGAGCATTTCGACTGGTAACTGGCGAATKACACGACTGATGTTTTGTGTTAAGGCTTCAATCGAAGCTGGACTGTYCGCACAGACTTTACATATCCACCCTGGGAAAAGTCTAAAGGTGTGATATCACACGATCTTGTTGGTCAATCGATCGGCGCAAAACATGATATTATCTGCTCACCGAAGTGTGCTCTCAATAAGTCCATTGATTGATGCGATGTGTAGGGAGTGGCACCGTCTTGTTGAAACCAGATGTCRCYGTTATCATTTTAGGCATRAAATAGTCGGGTATCGATAATTCTATTGGCCCACGAACTACACCRAATCGTGTTTTTTCTGGATAAAATGACRGAATGCCAGGATGTGGCAATTCTGCTTGTTTAGATACCTTTTGAGCCAGAAATGTTGAATAAAATTTGGCTCGAATACGTCGGATTTTTTTGGAACTTTTCAAGAGACCATAGAGCGAAGCGATGTCGCTTGAAAAGGGMAAGCGGCTTTAAATTAAATTAATTTATGATCTTSACATAAAATGCGTCAAGTCGTTCCATAAGTGAGTCCGAATTGCCGCGAACGGCGCCGAATCGACTCTCTACGCTCCTTCGGGTACGCTCTCAACTACGGCTGCTTTATTTTTTTAGGGCGARCTGGACGTGGTGTATTCGGTCGAGTTTTATCCAATTATAAATGCTGGGTCTCAAGAAGGCGAGGTGTTGTGAATAGTATGCTCAGTAGGCCCACTATATTGACCATAAGTTGAACGCTGCGTGAAAATCACATTCTTTACAGAACGTGAATTTTCGTAATAAAGTTGAACGATTTGTAAACGTTGTTTAGGATTTTTATCTATTTTTTTATCTATATTTTTATCTATCTATGGAAAATATTTCACTAGCAATATCTAGTGCTCTAGAAAATTAAGTTTAAGGGGTTTGGTTAGAAAAACTTATACTAAGAGGTCTAATACCTTAAGATAAGCTAAACTTACGAAAATGATCATTCGAAATAAAAATACGTCTACTCCTTTATATATTCCTTTATTAATTATCTCGATAAGTTCAGACAACTTCACAACATAACATCTYTCACATTAAACCTCGATATTCATTGTATCTATTATCTACCGTGGAAGTGCTTGGAAATATTTAAAATCACATAGGAGTGTTGATTTAGCGAAACTTYTTTGCTACTCAGGATCAAGAGCGATCATACTTACCTTTTTATCGAAGAAATACTTTCAAAATACCAGAAGTGACAGAAAGTGCTATGTTCGGATCTGACTGACTATTAAATATTGGTATCCTCAATAAATTCAATAACTTTTTGGTTCATAAATTCGACAATGTGGCTTAAATCTCATCTGATATAGAAATCCAAGAGTTAATGAAAAATCATCTATTCAGAGGTGGTTTATCTTTTATTAAAACCCAAAATTATGTATCTATCACGAAGAAGGTCAAATAAGGGCATAAAATTGGTCAAAMATCTAAAGCGACAGGAGCATCAAATAAATTTATTTCGCCTATTGTCATTTTTAAACTGCATTCTTTTTAATTGTGTTTGTCATATGGTTTAATCCCTAACTTTTGCAATAAATGTCATTACCAAATCTGTCAGCCGTTTTATGGGTTTTGTGTGCTCAAAATTTCCATCATTCGATTTGTACGGATTAACCACTTGGCTTTTGCAAATTTTATGCGATCTTTTGTTATTTAGTAGTATTGTGGGAAATATCTATTTTTTCTTTTCAGATGTTTCTTCAAAGCCTTTGCACGTTTGCAAACCCATAAAAATGTTGTAATAACATAATTGTCATAATCCGATGTATTCACAATAAGTGGCTTTATATGTGTACATATGTWTTCCTAAGCTAAGCACAACTTTTGTAAACACAATCACATCACCATTTAACGGTTTTTTGTTATTTTAGTGTCTTCTCTTCATCACTCTCCACTCACATCTACGATTTGCTTTGATGTTTTTCGTCAACTCAAATATTTATCCACTTCTTGCAATGGGATTTTATAATTTTCGAGCGTGTGTGCTTTTATTTATTATTTGTTTTATATATTTGCACCGAATTCGCAACAATGTTTTATCATGATTTATTAGATAATACGACATTTCTTCTCTTTTTGGAAAAAATTGTATATATTTTACTTTGCGTAATTTTACCTGATCAAAGTGATGGTTTCGTCAGTGAGTTCGCATTGTGATGTTAATTTGTAAAGCTAATAACAAATTTGTATTTATAAARTGTGGTATATGAAGCGTGTAGAGAGTGAATATGATGTAAAATATACGAGGCAGTAGTTGAAATATGAGAAGAGTGCTAATGATTTGATTCTCTAACTTTTATATTGCTCAATTGAGATGTGTTAAGAAATGATTAATAAGATTCCCCATATTAGAGCATATTGGTGTCACCTTGATAAATCTTTATGTTTTCAATTTTAAAAATTCAACATACTAATCGATTCATTCAATAAAAAGGTTGTACTTTCTGTATTTGGATGTAGTGGAAGTATCGAGGTTAAGTTAGGTTACGTTAAAATTCATTTCAACAATGGACCCTTTTTAGACAGCTAGCAATGCCGCTCCATTGCGGTACTTAAATACTCCCAATCATTGATCGACAAGGCGTTTTGAGCCTGCCACAATATCAACTCCGGCTAGTTCACCAGATCCGCCGAAGATATGACTGTCGAGATTCTTCAACCGAAGTCTTGAACAAGCTGGACAATTGTCTGAATATTTACTCATCATCTTTTTGAATACAACTTTAACAATAAACAATATTTTTATCCTTGGTCGCATTCCCATTGGAGTATGTTCATTAAGAAATCCTACGGTTGCAACAAGATGATCACTGCTGACATCATTGTTCGCACGTGAACTAGTCATTGACTCTGCTAGCTCACGTGAAGTGTAGTGCTAGAACGCAATAAGACAACGGAGACGCAGCTCTTTCCCAATCCCATGTAATGGAGACAATGAGAGAAGAGGCTATCAGGAGTATACTCTGCAAAGCAATGATCTCAGTTTTCAGTTATAGGATGTCACAGTTTGGACTTTTTCATGTATCCAGCTTTTCTTTGTCTATATTACCGACTATATCGGATTTCTCACAATTTCTTTTCTATATTGAACTACATTTATTTTCCTTGCCCTTCTTCACACAATCTGAATATTATGACATAAGAAAATATAGATGTTTAGTCTAATTGACTGGAGAATWTTTAATTTAATAATTTTTTTGTTTGCCGAGCTGCTGTAAAATCAAAAGGTTCAAATCTTTAACTCGATTCAATTGTTGGTAGCTACTTCGAACAAAACAACCATATTTCGCTCGATGCTGAGGTCGATTAGTTTTGGTGAGTTACCAAAGAATCACACTTTTTGTRCACAGATTTTTTTTAACCACTAGCCTGAGCTGGCCGAGGAACTAATCCGCTCTGTGGCGGCATCCAGGGAGAGGGCTCCAGAACTATGTATTACGGTGGGGTTTTATACAATGAAGAAGTCTGCRCGGGGGAGAGAGTGGGGAGAGAATGGCAYTGGCAGCAGACAACAGGAATGCGCTACGAAAAATTACTATTGGTAGGTTACAACCTAGCAACGTTTATGATAAASCTTCCCAGTGATAAATTCCATCACCTTGTCGCGTTCTATACTGGGCACTGCAGGTTCGAAACAAGTATACATGGGCATATTCTCTTAGATTCAAGCTGACGGTAATGTGAGATGGAACCGGCAACTCCAAAATATAGAAATATAGAATATAAAATAGAATCAACTAAACAACGTGGATAGGGATGACGTAACCTTCGTCACGCTCAGCAAGCTCCTGGAATTATTCAGAGTGCTTAACCKTTTTCTACACATGTGATTGAGGAGGGAACACAATTGACCATAGGTCTCAGTGCAAAACTTCAAGTATTTTCTACTTRTCTAACCACTAGCCTGAATATTTCTTTTTACCTGGACTTTATACAAGTCACTYATTATTTTTCTAGCGCCTTGACAGCACTTATTAWTGTATATCAGTCATGTCTCTTCAGCAATCATAGCTAAAGTCTATTATCTAATTTCTTGAATCGTCTAGTTAATTTCAATTTCACTTATATACATTTCATTTGGTTTGAGTTTGTAAATGAGGCAATTTAATCAGCACAATTAACCAGTTTTTTGCTTTTCAACTTCTGGCAACATTTTGTCCAACAACTATCGTATCCACAACCAACTATTACAGGCGCGTGCTTGTCTTAACTAAATGAGCATTTTTTTCAGCAATTCATTTTATTTCCGCCTTCAGCTGGCGGCAGACAGTGTAGCGACTTGTCGGCTTACTGAACTGGCTCAGGATGTGGAGTGCGCGCGTGAACATACCAAATGTCTACCGACATTAGAYCCGCCTGGGTCGTGGGGTTGCCGCCTTTATCTGACGTACGCAAATTGCTTGACAGCTGTAATGAACGAGTGCGAAGTACGAGTAGAAGTGCTACGCACTGCGCGCCAAGCAATAATTATTAATTTAATGTTTTCCTACATGCATCCATTCAACTTTAAGCCTCGTCATGATTTTGAGTGGTGATTAAGCAAAAATTGATGGTGGMAGCCAAAAAAGCCACTTGTCGAGATTGCCATTGGTTCGCTTGTTTGAAACAACTGTTGACTGCTGGCGTTGCGTCCGCTCGATTAGTTGGTGGCTCGGCGGGTTGGCTGGCTGCCTGCCTGATGAGTACGCACTCGTGTGAAGTGTGTGCAAAACGCTCTTTATATTAGCTCTTTTGTTTTATTTCATTTATTATTATTTTTAGTTTTTTTTATTGGTGAATGATTTGCATTTCAATTTCATATTTTATTCGCTAAATAGTTGCATAAAAGCAAATTGGATAAAGTGTTTGCACACAAAAAACATTAAATAATACAAATTTGAAAATCGCTTGAAAACAACTTAAGATTGGGCACACTTCGCATTTGACAAGCGCTTTGATCGACCGGCGTCGGCAGTCTATTGCCAAATAAAGACTTCGTTWACTTTGTGACACCTTTTGACTGCTGACAGTTGCGCTTCTGCCAGTTTACTGATTTGCGTCATTTTTCACTATCTCAAARTGATTGACAGCTTGAAGAGTTGCTTATTCTTTTTTACTATTTAATGTTTGTGTAAATTGCATGTTATACAAAACTGCATCTAATGAAGTATAAGCAACAACAAAAGTTTAAGTTTTTAAGAGTTTTTAGTATGTAAGAAAAGTTGTGATTAAACACAATGTACGATTAATCGCATAAGATAGATTATACCTACTTATTTTAGGCCTAAATCACCTATGCCTTAAGTATTTGTATCTTGTAAGGAGTAGAAAATTTGACGGTAAGCTTTTTATAGGTATCAGAACATTATCAATTAACCCAACACATTTTTTGATAGTGAACTTACACTCTGCACTCTACCTCAGTGCAGTGCGCGACTACGGCAGTCGTCATAGCAATGTTATCCAAGAACAAGTAAGGAAGGGCTAAGTTCGGGTGTCACCGAACATTTTATACTCTCGCATGATAAAGTGATAATCGAGACTTCAGGCGTGGTTGTGAACCGATTCACACATATTTGGTACATGTCATCAGGGTGGTAAGAAAATATTATATACCGAATTTCATTGAAATCGGTCGAGTACTTCCTGAGATATGGTTTTTGGTCCATAAGTGGGCGACGCCACACCCATTTTCAATTTTT
>NW_017536563.1:90239-100110 GCF_001853355.1 Bactrocera latifrons
AACCCTATATCTCTTTTAGTTTTAGGACTTACAAACAACCGTTATGTGAACAAAACTATAATACTCTCTTTAGCAACTTTGTTGCGAGAGTATAAAAAGGGTTACAATTCAGAACTTCGACTTTTATTTGCGCTTTGATCGAGGTTCTATTTACAACTTGAACAATAATCTAAACTGTTCTCTAACGGTCATCATTGAGAAACTTTTCAATCTTAGGAAGTTATTCGAAATGTTGATATTAACTTCCGAAAGCAGTATAATTTTTTTAATATTACCCTATTGGGAATTAAGCCCATGACTCATGATGAATTAGTAGCTAAGTCATTTGCATCACGCTTGTGAGAACAGATTTAGTTTCTAAKTGGGACAATGTCAGATTTGCCCATCATAATTTACATGTGTCCCTTCGTGTYAGTTAAATTTTGAACCCATATTTTTCAACAATCGGACTGGAGAGTTGCATGTAACAAAATATTAGAGAAAAATATCATTTTGAACATAAATATTTCTTCTTATTCCTATTGTTCACTTAAATGCTCGGCAAAGAATATTAATAGCAATATTGCCATAGTTCCGTATTGAATATTTTGTAAAGCTGTTGGGATTTATTCTACCGAATGTTGTTCAAATAGGAATAAAGTTTATGGAGCTCATCGTTTAGTCTTATCCGACATTCATCACAACTGAAAAACAAGGATAATTTTTAGTAAAAATGTTTTTTCTAGAATATACCAAGTAACCTATACTTTAAGACAAATGTAGAAACTTTACTTCTGGAATGCCTTCATAGGGAAAGGGAACAAGGATTCTTAGTTATACATACATAAATTTTTTATATGTATATGTCTTCTTCTTCTTAATTCACGTAGTCACCGCCTACACGATTATAGCCCAGTTAACAACCRCGCGCCAGTCGTTTCTTCTTTCGCTACGTGGCGCCAATTAGATATTCCAAGTGAAGAAAGGTCCTTCTCCACTTGGTCCTTCGAACGGAGTGGAGTTCTTCCTCTGCTTCCCCCGGCGGGTACTGCGTCCAATACTTTCAGAGCTGTAGTGTTTTCGTCCATCCGGAGAACATGACCTAGCCAGCGTAGCGCTGTCTTTTAATTCGCTGAACTATGTCAATGTCTCCGTATATCTCGTACAGCTCATTGTTCCATCGAATGCGATATTCGCCGTAACCAACACGCAAAGGACCATAAATCTTTCGCAGAACTTTTTTCTCGAAAACTCGCAACGTCGACTCATCAGTTGTTGTCATCTTCCAAGCCTCTGCACCATATCGCAGGACGGGTATTATAAGTGACTGAGTTTGGTTTTTGTTTGTCGAGAGAGGACTTTGCGGACTTTTTGAAGTAGTACCTTTTGGCAAGAGTTATCCTGCGTTGGATTTCTAGGCTGACATTATTGGTGTAAACACTGGTTCCAAGATGGACGAAATTATCTACAACTTCAAATCTATGACTGTCAACAGTGACGTGAGTGCCAAGTCGCGAGTGCGACGACTGTTTGTTTGAAGACAGGAGATATTTCGTCTTGCCCTCGTTCACTTCCAGATCCATTTGTGTTGCTTCCTTGTCCAGTCTGGAGAAAGCAGAACTAACGGCGCGGGTGTTGAGGCCTATGATATCAATATCATCTGCATACGCCAGCAGCTGTAAACTCTTATAGAAGATGGTACCWTCTCTATTTAGTTCTGCAGCTCGAACTATTTTCTCTAGAAGCAGGTTGAAGAAATCGSACGATAGAGAATGGTCTTGTCTGAAACCTCGTTTGGTATCGAACGGCTCGGAGAGGTCCTTCCCGATTCTGACGGAGCTTTTGGTGCTGCTCAACGTCAGCTCACACAGACGTATTAGTTTTGCGGGGATACCGAATTCAGACATCGCGGCATAAAGGAAGCTCCTTTTCGWGCTGTCGAAAGCATATCTGAAATCGATGAAGAGGTGGTGAGTGTCAATTCTCCTTTCACGGGTCTTTGCCAAGATCTGGCGCATGGTGGAATATCTGGTGGGTTGTTGATTTTCCAGGTCTGAAGCTACTCTGATAAGGTCCAATCAGTTTGTTGACGGTGGTCTTTAATCTTTCACACAATACGCTCGATAGAACCTTATATGCGATATTGAGGAAGCTTATGCCACGGTAGTTGGCGCAGATTGTGTGGTCTTCTTTTGTGAGGATTGGGCATAGCACTCTTAAATTCCAATCGTTGGGCATGCTTTCGTCCGACCATATTTTACAAAGAAGCTGATGCATGCTCCTTATCAATTCTTGGCCGCCGTGTTTGAATAGCTCGGCCGGTAATCCATCGGCCCCCGCCGCTGTGTTGTTTTTCAGGCGGGTAATTGCTATTCGAATTTCTTCCTGGTCGGGCAATGGAACGTCTGCTCCATCGTCATCGATTAGGGAATCGGGTTCGCTTCGGAAAAATTCAACAACTCCATTGACTGAAGAGGTATTCTTAGGGAAATTTTGTTTTCCATCGCGAAAGAAATGCGCCGGCTTGGCGGCCAAAATTCCCTGGCACAGTGAAAAGTCATCTCAGTGTTTCATGGCTTCGTTAGGCATTCAGTTTCCTGGTTTTGAATTTGTCCAAACACGTGTGTTCGGCTTTTCTTCATATTAAAGTAAAGAAGAGAGCTCCCGCAGTAATTTTTTTCAGGCATAAAGTTCATACATATATGAGTGAAAATTATGCACAAAAACAACGCATTGGAACCGGATGAATATTGTTATAGATATAATATATTGTAATATATTTGTAATACCAAAAAGGAGATGCCAAAGTAATTATAAAATATATGTATGAGTACAAGCGATCAGCGTGACGGGCCTTGACCGATATCTATTGCATACACCTGACAGATAAACATAACGATCAAATAGGATATAGCTGTTATAAAACTGACCTATCAAACTCATGCGATTGTGTGTGAAAACTTTTTTATTTGGCAAGATATCTTCAAAACACAAGGCATAGGTTATAATCCAAAGTATCGCTACAATCTCTGAAGAAATTGTCCAGATGGGACTACTATAGCATATAGTTAGCTGCCTCACTAACTGTTCGATCAAATTCAAGCTTTGTCTGAAAACACGAAATTTGCCGTGCTTTTTTACGACGACCTCGTTCATATTTATCGAGAAGTAGATCTTTTTATACMTTTTTATGTTATAAAAATTRATATGTAGAGAGTATTTAWTTTGTACATAATAATCGTTAGTTCCTATCTGCTATTATTACGATTTTTTACTATTTTAACTTTTTCATAACTGTAATCAAATTGAAAAGTGAATTTTTAATTTGATTTGCCTTCGTGTAACTTCTGGATATTCAGCTAATTCACGTGACCACTCCGAGGAAACCGTTTTGACTCAATTGAGGATGTAAAAGCTGAATCGAAGAAGGCTCTGATGGCCATCACGACGGAAGATTTTTCCAAGTGCTATGATGACTGGAAAATTCRTTGGCATAAGTGTATTGCAGCGGGAGGGGATTACTTTGAAGGAGCTGAAATGGGCAAAATTCAACTTTCAATTTGATAACAGTAGTAGCTGGAGGAGACTAAACCGAGTTTTGTGACGTGAAAACTATATATAAGGATACAGCTACTTTTTGTGTTTCCTTGCGTGCTTCATTATTCGTGAAATGGAATCTTAATTAAGCTCTGTAAACCGATCAAATTGACTTAAAAACGCCAATGCCTTATAAAAAATCATTGTTATCAATATTTTATATATGTATATTGTTGYGAATAAAACGACCAATTTAAATTTCACTCACTAACTGCCTTAWATTATAAAATTTAAACACGCACCAATCACGAGTTGGCATGCTATTTTTACTTCCATTTCCACTTWAAATTATTTTATGATTTTTCCACTACGATAAAGACTAGTTTACATACAGGAAATGCAACATAAATCGATTAATCCATTGTCAATGACAACCGGGTGGATACTACGACTACACYGTACTAAAAGAACAACAATGACAAACATGTCAAAAACACCAAAAACAGACAGACAGTGCAAAACTGAGCATAAAACAACAAAAACGCGTAGAATAAATGAAACAAATACAAAAGCAGCTACCATAAATGCCTTAAATGTGCTAAAACGCTTGCCATTGAAATACTTTTGCTGCGCATAAGAGTACGCATAGCAGCGCAAATGAGCACACACACATATACGTGCAGCGCGGCAAGCCATACGAGCTTTACAACAGTAAAAAACAAAAGCGCGCCGGCAAGCTAACACTACGAAAACAAGTGCAAAAAATGTGTAATTTTTATTAAAAAATAGTGGGTTTCACAGTGTGCGCGTTATTTTACGCAAATTGAAAAATTCAATTAAAAAAACAACATGAATAACGTACAAATCTATAACAGCAAATTGAAAAAAAATAAATAAAAAATAAAAAAACAAAAAATAAAATTAAAATAAACGGGAAATATTCATTGACAGCKGCTGGTAGGCCTCAAACGGCGCATGCGGAACTACCGACGCGCCAATRCGCGCGGCACAAACACAAACGCACGTGTGCCGCCAATTGCTGGCAAGCGGCAAGCGGCTGGTTTGGCTCTATGYTGCGGTAGTCATTCATATGGGTCGTGCGCAAAATCAGTGCGTAGTTGTCGTCAAGTGAACAGCACTTATGCTGCTGCTTGCCGTTGTTGTTGCTATTTTTGTTCAGCGCAGTTGCTATTATTCAACAATTTTTGCATTTGCGCCGACTTCATGCCAACGACCTCCAATAATTATGCATACGCCATGTTGTACATACGGCCACTCGACGTTATGCTAAAAGCAAATTACACATATACACAAAAACAACAATAAACAGTGTTAAAATCTACAAAARCAAGCATGCTTAACAAACGCATTGGCACTTAGCTTCAAAGGCGCGCACTTGAAACCGCAGCGCAAGCGCAAGCGCATCGACGGCGATGGCGATGGCGGCGTGCRGCATTACTGAAAAACAAAAACAAAAGCAAAATGTATATTCAAGCAGCAACAAAATTGAGTTGCATTTATTGCAACAGCAAATACTTCACTAACTACCGACTACTATTCACTTACCAACCCAGAGACACACTTACATACATACATACATACATASATATGTACATACATACTTTCATATGCAGATGTATGCGTACGTTGCGCTGTCAGGGTAGTAGCAGTTAGCCTTTTTTGCATAATTTTGCATAAATACATTCATTGATATGTACACGCGTTATTTCATTTGAATTAATGAGTGTTGCATTGTAAACGCAATGAATTCATGGCAGACAAAATAGCAATACTTGAAATAAAATGAGAAAACAACACACATACTTATGTATGTACTTATAYATATTATATATGTATATATTAATGGTATATAAAGACAATCGCATCGGAGTCGCGACCTAACGTTTTCATTTTGTTTTTGTGTTTTTTTTGCCGGTCTTTTTTGCATACAATTGGCCACCAGAAAGGGGTTTGGCTCCGCATTGAACGTGTTGAAGCATTCAATTATGCATTTTCGCCACTCATATTTATGTACGCTTCATTGTTATTTATTGTGGCATACATAAATACATGCATAAATTGCCCATAATTGAAACAATATCCGTGTTCAATTTGGTTTTGTAATAATTATGCAGCTGCCCAGGGCCTGTTGTGGGCTTTGAGTGTTTGCGTTCTKTGAATGAAATTTGAAAATATCAGAGTTTTGCGTTCGTAAGTGTTTAAGTCTACTTTTCTTGCAAKTACGAAGGAAAATGCTGCAGGCTTATAAAAATTTCGATTCCGGAAAGAAGACTTAATAGTTAACCATAACAAGCACACTCTTTTTGAAATGCGAATTCTCTTAATTGGCACTCTTACCTATTTTGGTCGATTAAAGACGAGTTTGCAATATTGCAACAGTATATTTTTAATTGCTAAAGAAACTCAGTGAAGTTTATAAACAACGAAGCTAGTCAGATTTTATCTTGAATACCCTCATAGCTGAACAACATCCAATATAATCGTATGATATTGAGACGAATTTTCAAAATTTCAACGTATATTTTATTATTGAAAGAATTGCCCATGTAACAGGTCAATTGAAAAATCCCCGGCCTGATACATAAATGGCGCTACTTGAATAAAATCCATTTGATATTTTTTGTTATCTCTAACCTTCAAAAGACGCGTTGATAAATTTGACAGCTGTCGCGGCATAAGTTTGTGATTTATATCRTTTTGAGTGAAGCAACTTTTGTTATTGTGGAAAAAGATGGATAAAAAGGAATTTCGCGTGTTTATAAAAACATTGTTTCTTGAAGGGAGAAAATGCAGTTGTTGACGMAAATAGTTGATTTGATAACGAGTTTCTAGACACTGTCTGTTTACCACGTTTGSACGGCTAGCGTATGTTCACCATAAAATTTCTACAAAATATGCTGTCTTTYGGCTGAGGAAATTCTTCGCAAAAAATAATTTTTGATCAGCAAAGTTCGTGTGAAGAAACTTGTTCTTGTTTACTGTTGAAATAAGTGACATACTGTATAAACTGAAAAAGATGTATAAGAATAATAACTGTCCGATATATGTTGTATATAATCAAACTCTAGAAAACACTATTTGGCACCCGAGCTTTGGGATGATTTAGGTTTATATTGTCGTACCCTCATTYAAAATATATAACATTTTTGTTTCAATCTCGTTTCGACAGACATATGAGCATATCTGATCTCCTTTCGTGACTTTTGCTAAAAAACGAAAAAAGACGAAATATCCCTYGTCATCAAGCAAACATTGTTGTCAGTCATAACCTGGAAGTTTGAGATAGTTTTGTCTATCTTGGAAGTAGAATTAAAACTAACAACAACGTCAGTTCGAAATTCAAAGAAAGGTTATGCGGAAGATTTATGGTCCTTTGCACATTGGCAACAGCGAGTACCGCGGGCGGTAGCTGTACGAAATATACAACGACATTGACATAGTGCAGAGAATTAAGAGACGACGGCTACGCTGGCTAGGTCATGTCCTCCGAAAGGATGAAAACACTCCAGGTCTGAGATGCCATTTGCTAAACCAATGATTTTGGATGGAACCAAGGGAATATGCAGGTGATACCTCTTTCGGTTTGACTCAAACAAGAGGAATTAAAACCAAGCTCAAACATATAATACTACGCAGTATACAAACTTDTCTTCGCTAGGAAACTATAAATCGGAAAATTAAAAAGACTTAATAAATGAACTTATTATGTCATACGAGGGCTGCTATATGTATTTCTGGCATAATAATGAAAATAGGAATATTTATCAACGAAAATTGTTTTATTGTTTTTCTAAATATTCTCCATCAAGATTTATACACTTTTGCATGCGCTCAAACCAATTTTCGAAGTACTTTTTCCACTCCGATTGAGACACCTCCAAGACATGATTTTTGAATGCTTCAACAGCATCTTCTAGCGACGAAAATCGTTGACCACGCATTATTTTCTTGATGTGTGGGAATAAAAACAAGTCATTGGGTGCCAATTTTTTTGAGCGATTGTCTAATTGTGCGGGATCCAACGAGAACAAACCTTTTTTACGGCCAGGTGTTCATGCAATATCGCATGTATGCTGGTGGGAGAAATGCATAGGCATGCCTCTATCTGAAGGTATGTTACATGACGGTCTTGCATTATCAGTTCACGTACGGCATCGATGTTTTCTGGCACAACGGCCGTTTTTGGACGACCTTCACGGAATTCGTCTTTGAGCGAGCGTCGGCCACGATTGAATTCGTTGTACCAGCTTTTCACAGTGCTATGGGATGGTGCTTCATAGCCATAGAAAGATTTTAGTTCATCGTGGTGATAATCCACGTCGAAAGTTGTGAAAAATGATTGCACGAAAATGTTCACGAGTTAATTTCATTTTTTGGCCGAGATGAATTTTTTAATTACCTGTAAATAAAACAATTCACGATTAAATGACAAAATGTCAAACTTTCCAGTGGAAATATCAGATTGCACCTGGCAATACTTAGTGTTGCCTAGGCCAGAAATATATATAGCAGCCTCCGCATTAGGCTTTGGGGTGTAATATGTCCGGCAAATTCGGTTTAACACGGAATTGGCGACGTGATAAATATGATTTTATGATATCATATGCGGTTTCGAAAGCAGTCCTAAGTGACAAACTTTATCGAACGCTTTTGCAACATCCAGAAACACGGTAGAACAGATTTTTTTCCCTCAAAGGCTTTTTCAATAATGTGCGCTTCAATTTGAATTAGAATATTATTTTATTTTTTATTTTTTAATTTTGATTTTAAATTTAACTTTTATTTTAATATAACTATCAAGCGGGAAAACACGTTAAATACCAGCACTGAGTTAATAAAAATAAGTTTTAAGTGTTAATCCCTCGCCGTAATCCTACATGGGCCATAGAAAATGTCATTTGTACTACTTCAAATAAATTTTTAATAAATTCCTGTAGGGCTAAAATAACAGTTTTTATGGTTTTGATATAAATCAAGCAGTATGTTTGGCTATAAAGATAAATAATTGCATATATATGCTTGTAAATATATATAAAAAATTGTATTATATCCATGTGGCTTACATATGGATTCAATTTGTTAAAATATGGTTTTTGGCGTGCTTCCCAGTTTTCATATAAAAAAATAATCTCTTAATTGCTACTAATTTTCGCTTGCAGTTTTTTACGAAATACACCATTTAATAACGCTGCCATTGTATCCCCAATTAAGCAGCCGCATGCTCATCTATAATATGCCAAATATCAATTTCTCGTTRAACGCAATTGCTGCAACTGAGTTTTGCAACATTTTGTATGCAAAGCCAAACCTAGACCTAAATACAACAGCAAATAGACGAAACTAAAACAAGAATAAAAATACACGAAATAAAAATACGAGGAAGCAGTTAACGATTTGCGAAAAAATTCACTTTCAATTGTTGTTTACAAAGTGAAATAATGTGCTACAGGAATGCTAATGGAAAAAACTGCACKATACACACATGCATATGTATATATATTTGAAAATGAAACAGCAAAATTGCCAAGTGATTTTTGCTAGCAAATTTTAAATAAATACTCACAGTTGTAATTTGCAATCAAGTTAAATGCCGCCCGCGCTATAAATATCCGTTATATATACCAATGTACATATATAAGTATGTCTATGTATTTATATAAGCTTGRATTCATATAATAATGTGTGAATAAGTTCAGGCTTAAAAACATGGGTATGGAGATGTATACCCCTGCAGGAAATTTATGTATTGGCTTCATATTCTAGCCATCTTCGATTYACACTTTCTCCGTTGCTTAGTTTGAGCGATAGACTCTTGTTGAAAAATGAAAATGAAACTATCTGAAAGCAACAGCAATGCCAGGTATACATATTAATTCAAGAGAGCATTTGGATATTGCATTATAGTGTGAGTGATTGTTTCTCTATATTTTCTGTAACATGCCAGCCTATTTCAGTTATGATGGTTACATATTTTCTTCTTGCAGTATTGCTTAGAGATTTGCGCTTAGAAAGTGATATCGCTGATATCCCAATACGTTCTTTAGTCGCTAAGCTTGCATTTAGTAGGGGAAGTTCCAAATAGTACTTGTTTATATTTCTTTTAGAATTATCTAATAAATTTGGCCCATAACTGTATATTATTTCTTGAATATTATTTCTGAAACCACAACCACTTTTTGCACTCAAATATGTTGAGCTTTGTGCCTGAAAAAGTTGTTTTGTTGATCTTCTACATTACTTAAATATGTAGAAAAYCTCTTTGCTCCTGCGAGCGAACGTGCCGAAAGTGGTTGCACGATTTAACGGTATTGATTTTGACTTTAAAGACTAAAAA
>NW_017536563.1:100993-105279 GCF_001853355.1 Bactrocera latifrons
CGATGAATGAGATCTTGACGTCATTGAGCTTGGCTTTTYCCATTCGTATAAGTGAATGCGCTCGAAAAGGATTATAGGAATACATCATAATGTCTCTCCCCATCATAATGTCTCTCCCCGAATCTTAATGCATGTTACTTCAATAAATGGATTTTTGTATTCTGTGGTAATATTTGTGCTGAGATGTGTTAACAAGCTCTCCAAAAAAGTGTTCAGATAATTACAAATAATTAAAATAAAGTGTGATAATTATTACATACTGTATACGTTTTGCTTTGTGGGTAAAACTTGAYCCAAAATGACTACTSTTATATTATTACTGCTCATTCCTAWTTGTTCACAGTTTTCCTGCAGGGYTGTCAATCGCATATAGTTCGTGCTATGAATTCTTTGCGCTAAAAATTTACATTTTCAAACACTTCCACTATTTTTGCGCTAAAATATTTTCCCCGAGTGCTTTGCAAGGTGACTGTGTTGTAGAATGAGAAGTTGCGACTTTCAATATCAGCGTTTAGTTGAGAATGTGACTGAGGAGATACACCATAAATTAYCTTGTAAATCGTAATAGTTATGAAAAGCACGCTGAGTGCATTTTTTTTACAGAATTTATTATTGTTTGGTTTTGAAAAATTGTTAAATTTAGTTATGCCTTTGCAAAGTAAGCATAATGCGATACAAAACACAGAACGAAATAAAATAAGATTAACAATAAAAATGAAAATGATATATACAACAACAATAAAAAATCAAAATAATATATACTAGAATAAAAAAAAAAAAAACACAGATAAAAGTACAACAACATAAAAACGCTGCCTCAAAACGGAATAAAGACATAAAAAATACCGGTTAAACTTGCATATAAAACAAAAGTGACTGCTCGGCGCATAGCACCGCATAACACTGCATCATACTAGCACCAATTCAGGCGAAGTGTGTTGAAGTGCAAAGCAGTTCGGGTTGGGCTGACCGCACGCGTTCGCCTAGTGCACTGGAAGTAACGCGGTTGCAATTCGAAAAAGTTGGGGGGAACTGAGATAAAAATAAAAAAGTCGTTAGCTGCGGTCGTACTGAAGCCATAATACCCATTTTTAAAACATAAAAGGGTATRAAAARATCTTTTTCTGAYATATGGCAGCTATATGCTATAGTGGTCTGATTTGAASAATTTCTTCGGAGATTGTAGCGATGCCTGAGATAGTAATAGTCGAATTCTGTGGTGATACCTTGTCAAATAAAAAAGTTTGCAATATAGGGATTGAATTTTGAGCGATCWGTTTGTATGGCAGCTATATATGTATGACTAAAATGATCCGATCCGAATAATTTCCCCGTAGATTGCAACGCTTTCTTGGATAAAACAGCATTCCAAATTTCGTGAAAATAACTTAGCAAATAAAAGATTTTCTTGACTTGTACTTGGACTTGTATTTTAATCGGTTAGTTTGTGTGACGGCTCCATACAATAGTTGTCCGATATCGGCGATTCCGACAAATGAGCAGCTTCTTGGGAAGAAAATGACGTGTGGAAGTTTTTCGTTCGATATCTCAAAAACTGATAGACTAGTTATATCGCGTATATACAGACGGACAGAAGGGCCTTATCGACTCAGCTCGTCAAACTGATATATAAAGAAGGTCTCACTTTTCATTTTGGGTGTTACAAACTTCGTGGAAAACCTTAAAATACCTATTCAGGGTRTAAAAAACGCTAAACTGTGCTAAGTAAAACATTAAGCAGCCGAAGTGGAGTGAAGTGTGAAAAGTCTGGCGCGAAAGAGYGCAGAASAGGCAAAAGTGCGGCAAAACGGAAACAACTGCGCAGATTTGKATATGTGGAACCTTGCGGAAGACGCAGTGTGGGCTATCGTTAAACCGTAGTGGGGTATGAAGCAAGCCAGAGACCGAATTATTTAAGCAAACACACGATTAAATAAAAAATATACACATATATAACGGTAAATGCCGCATAGATTTACATATAATTATATTTAAAAGYCGCCACTTAGCACAGTTGAATGACTTCCGATACGAAAACAACGCTTCGCCGATTTGCGATTGATTGCCGCTGCRCCGTCACCGACGCCGTTTCAMGTCACCGCAACCWTCACCAACATTTGTTTCGGCGCWACGACGTTTGTGGTTCGTTGCACGCGGCAACTGTAACACTTAAAGCCCCACATATGCGACATTTTTTGTAACACAAACCGCGCGTTTGTATGTAAGCAAGTGTAAAGGTGAGGTGTGTGCGACAAGTAAAAAGCGCTAGTGGCTTTGCGTTTCTCCACTACAAGTGCGCGCAGAATGCTSTGAGCTTTTGTCTTGTTCGCCTCAWAWCWTACGCATGCGCGTATGCGCATTTTTACCGGTTGACCACAAAATTAATGCCTTGGCGCGGCTGCTGTGCGAGCTGGCGAACATGCGTATAAACGTTAAAATCTTAACCACATACACATGAACATATTTACGCAACGCGTTGGMTGTTTTTGTTGCTGCTCATACGCATTGCTATTTTTCGTCGCCGTTACAATTTTGGTGGCTGTTTTTGTGTTAAGTACTCCTTTGCCAACAGTTTGCTGGTTTTGGTGTTTCATTTTTGTTGTTGTCGGTGTAACCTTGTATTTCTGTGAAGGTCAAGCGAACACGACCGACGCCAGCGCCAGCGCCTATGTTTTTTCGTTTTGGCGTCATATCGAATTGGTAATTCGAGTTCAGGCCTACTTCTGAACTCAAACTGTGCATGCATGTGTGGAGTACGCACAAATGCTGTGCATTCCAGCGCTGACGCGCCGTCGAGAACTTGACTTACATTTCTACGTTGACGCACTTATGATATATTTATTTATGTATGTATGSATGTATGTGTGTATATTTACAATTTTGTAAGTCATTTGACACACTTGTTAAAWTATTGGTTTTATGTACATATGTGCCTCTAGCATGTTGAAAAGCTTATTGGTCCAATTTGATTGAACAAGGTGTAATACGAGGTTACTTATATTATATTATAATGAATATAAATATGTATATATTTAAGAGTTGAATAACTAATATAAATTGTTATGCTCAGACGAAAAACTACAAGGTAGTCCAAATAATTTATTCTCGATATAATATTTGTGTTTTTGCAATGTTGGTAGGGCTTATCATATTTGACACCGATTATTGTTGAAGACAACGATGYAATCCCATAATAATTTGTTAAGATCAATCACCTATTTTTCGCAAAATGACGGTTTTTTTCAAAAGGCAAAACTCAAATTGGTCGGGAAAATTTTGGTCCTTCTCCACCTAATCACTCTACTCGTCTTTTTCCTCTGCTTCCATCGGCGGGTACTGCATCGAAGACCTTCTCATTCCGAAAATAGACCTAGCCAATGTTGTCCTATATCTCGTCCCATTGATTGCAATATTCGCCATTGCTAAGCTGCAAAGGACCATAAATCTTCCTTAAAACATATGAACACTCCAAAGACCGACTCTGCAGATGATGTCATTATCATCATATTAGAAGGACGGGAATAATGAGTAACTCATAGAGTTTGGTCTTTGTTCGTAGAGAGAGGACTATTTTTTCAATTGACTACTCGCTCTAAAGTACCACCTGTTGGGAAGAGTGATTCTGCATTGGATTTCTASGTWGATATKSTTGTTGGTGTTGATATTGATTCCAAGATAGTCKAAATTATTTATCACATCAAAGTTATGACAGTCAATAGTAACACATGAGCCAAGTCGCGAATGCAATGGCTGTTCGTTTGATAGCAGGAGACATTTCGTCTTGCTCTCGTTCATATCCCGACCCATACGCTTCGCTTCCTCATCCAGTCTGATATCAATACAGAAGCTGTACACTCTTATAAAAATTCTACTTTCTCTATTTAGCTCTGCAGCTCCTATTACTTCCTCCAGCTATGGATTGAAGAAGTCACACGAATGATTCGGAGAAGCCCTTCCCGATCATGATGGAGCTTTTGGTATTGCTCAATGTCAGCTTACAGCGTTGAATTAGCTTTGCAGGTATAGCAGATATAACGCGTTTTTARCAGTGTAGCAATGTATTTAGGACCTCTAAGTCTACTTCAAGCTAAGAAAAATCGAGCTTTTGAAAGTCTTTGACTGGCCTAACTCCTTAATAAAACACGAGTTTCTTCATTTTGCACCTCTCAGCTGCCTTCGCTATGCGGMATTGCTTTTTGTTATTCAAAATTTTGAGTTGGTAGTTATATATTTGGTTGTGCGATATTATATTATTTGAAAGACGTTATTCCATCGTTTCCAGGCGA
>NW_017536563.1:105959-119812 GCF_001853355.1 Bactrocera latifrons
ATGATCGGTTTCTAACTCATCTTAAAGCTTTTTTACACGCTTCAACAGCTTGGCAGCTGGCGRTCTATAGTTCGCTCGAGCGTTAGAGAATGGAGAAAGTTTATAATTAATAACTAAATTTAAATATTCGWTTTTGTGGTAATTAGAGATGAATATATTTAAAGTGTTTAATTCTGGTCTAAACTGCAAATCTTCCAATACTAACTACCAGCTAGTGTTCATTTGAACTTAATACACATAGTACTGGGTGTTCTTTAAATACTAAATTCCTGATTACTGTTTTCAACTTAAATTTCATATTACGTRTRTCAATTCAATCMATCAAAAAATTTTCGATTGAAGTTTTGTCAAAAATGTGGTGTTAGGATTTTCAGTCCACTTATTGGTGAGGCAATCCAGTAAAAATTAATTTAAGAGTCCGCTCCAAGTGTTTCGAACATAAAGAGTCGATGCAATACACCTTTTCTAGGTACATACTGTTTGAATAAAATTAAATTTTTGAGTCGKTTTGCTCCTCTTCAATCAGTTGTCTTTTCATTCTTTGCGCACAAATACGRTGTTCATAATTAATATTTAAGTCTAAACCCAAAGTTAATATTATTTAAACTGCAATGAAACAYCCACTGAAAATAGTTTAAGTTCGTAAGACTAAAAAATAGTTTGTTTGATCTGAGKTAAATTCAACTGTATAAGTATAGGTTTCTGCTAAAATCTTTCAAAGAGGAAGTTTAGGAATAAGCTGATTGACTACAAGAAAACAGAGATTGATGATAACAGATATCCAAATAAAATCTTCCTAATTCGAGCAAAGAATTTATTATTATATATAGAACTCATATAGATTTTAAAATAAAAAATTAGCGCTCAAAAGAATTAATCTAACGATACAGAAGGAAAAGTATTCATTAGATAGTGYAATTCATTCTGTAGCTTCTCAGCTCAAAAAGTTTGTTTCGTTAGGACGTAAAAAAAATGAATTATAATCTTTTCTTTCCATTCTTCATCGTGGGATGCTAATGAGTGATGAGGCAAATGCTAGTCTATCTAAAGGCATTGCTTAACCGCTGAAGACTTTACTTTTAAGGTACCGAGAATATGTCGGAGTTACGAAGTAGTCGGTGAAGTGGTAACTCTGTCGCATATCCCCTTTGCATTTTCTTGGTTATGAGCGGTTGGAGTCTGTCATCTCGCTGAAACATTTGAGCGTATACTGCCAAGTGASCAGATACTTTTGTTATACCTTGTGTAAATGAGATTAAAAGTTGGCGATGAAAAAGTAAAATTAAATCTCTATTAAGCGGACACCTCCATTAACGATGCACTTTGGCGGGTCCCAGAATTTGTTGATGTTTATTAAGGAAAAACTATTAAGCAGACATCTCTATTAACCGGATAGAAAGGCAGTGTTCAGTACCCGCTTTTGAGAGATTTCACTGTATTTTTTGATTTAGTTCTTCAAAAGAGATTTTAAGAGATTTCATTGCCAAAAGCTTTTACGTTACTTTAACACTTAAGCGAAAATAAGATTCTTCGACAAGGCTAAGCATAAACAGGCACTAAAGCAAAGCATCTCTTGTTAACGGGTTTGATAGTATTCGAGAAAGATCACTCTGAAAACTTGTTTGGTTCGATGAAAATCAGGTTTTTCTCTCGAATGATAAATTTCAGATAATTAAAGTGAGTTCTGATTTATTTGATTGAAAGTACTTCAGTTGCTTTGATTAAAAGATTATTTAAGATAAGTAACAAAAATATCTGTAGAGTTTTCTACTTAATCAAAAGATTTTAAAGAAAAAGATGAAATTTGTATATGCTAAACCGAACAATWACTAACTCTGAGTAAGTGCTTCTCTTTCTCTTCTATGATGTTAAGTTAGTTTATTCCAACAACAACATTTGACGTTTTCTTAAAGTTACTAAAAAGCTCGTAATAAAGCTTGCTTACGTTTTAGAATAATTAACCATATATTTTCAATAGTTTCTTCTTTGGTTTGATTAAATTAATGATATTAAGTAAAATTAATAAATTTTTTCATGAACCAAAATCTTATAATTACACCTAAATTCTCGTGCAAGAGTTGAAAAATAAATTGTGTTCTCTATCTTATTAATGGTTCTCCCATCTTTGTTTTTTACACCTACTTCCGCTTTATATCTTTTTAAATTTCAACATCATCACGTTTCTAATCAAAAACTATTATTTTTCTMTTATCTCCCTTGTGCTACTTATATATGTGTTCGCCGCACAGCCATACCGGTTGGCAATTGGACAGCACCGGATGTGGACTACAATGAACGCTTCGGATGGGAGGGTGCCAACGATATGAGTGCCAATTATCGCGATGCGTTGAGACGTGGCCTTCCATTTCCAATACTGACTGTGGCTGAGTATTTCAGTCAGGGCCGCGAGGGTTTTTGCTGGGGTGGCCAATATCGTGCTGCCGGCTATTTTGCCAGCATAATGCTGTGGGCATCGTTAGCCTCATGGCTGCTCATGAATCTGCTGCTTATCGCTGTGCCACGTTACGGTGCTTACATGAAGGCGCTAACGGGCGCATTGCTCATTGGCACCAATATTGGCTATTATTGCATGCTGCCAAAGCGTCCGTTGATTATCTATTTGGAAGGTGGCCGCTTGGAGTTCAAACTCGGCTGGTGTTATTGGCTTTTGCTGGTTGCMGGTAAGCGCATATTGCGTATGACTAACGTTTATTGCAATTAGGTCGAAGGAATTAATCGTTTCTGCGATGTTCTTTTTCTAATTTTTTACGTTTTTTTTTTTAATTTGCTTTGGTAATTATCTCTTTCCAGGTATCCTTTGCTTCATTTGTGGAGTTTTAATATCCATAATTGACTTAGTGTGGCCGCACACTTTCTCCACCGTGCTCGAAGTGTATTATGGCACTCCGTACGACAGACATGTTATTCTGGAGGAATCAAGTGATGTGCGTTATCGCAAACGTGGCACTGCCGGYGGTGGTGCTGGTGGCTTAGAGGATCCACCAGGATTGGGTTCGCGTATTTTGCGTCGTCTTTCGTCGAAGGCACGRGATCATGGTAATGCTGCCGCTTATTACGGTGGTAATGCCGGTGGTGCTGGCGTATCCGGTGCGGTGAGTGTTACTGCTGGTGCATCGGGTGCTATGGTACCGGGTTCTTTTGAAAGTAAGAGCTTCCAGCCGGACGTGCCGAAAAGTCCATGGCGMTATCCGTTTAGACGTGCACAGCAATTGCAAGCGGCGCGTCCGAATGCGCGTCTACAGCGCACCATCTCACAGGAGTCAGGCTCCAGTATAGCATCAGCGGCCATACATATTTCGCCATTACATAAGCACGCGCTGGCGCGTATGCTGCCGTAAGTATTGGAATTGGGGGGAAGAAAGTTGAGTTATGCTTTTTAAGGGTCTTTACTAAAAAATAGTTTTTTTTTTATAGGAAATGAAATCATAACTGATTAAAAATTCATAAAATTGAATGTATTGATTTCTACTTTCTTAGAATTCTTAAGYTATCCATAGTTASGTAATGTTAGATGGCTGATTTTTCAATATGACGAGGGATCAAAAACTAATATGTACCTACCACAATCTGCTTCGGTGTTTATTTCTATTTTGGCCTTGATATCATGCATCGATCTAAGGGCGGATATTCGAGAGAGAAGTGTTGAGATAATTAAATCTCCCCGAAGGCTTTTATCCCTGCGTAAAAAGGCTCATTGTCCCTCTCCTCCAGAGAGTTTACCTTACTCCCTTATCTCACTCGAAGCTATGTGAGCAGGGCAAAGACCTGATACTTGAAGGAAAATAATAAGGTAATATTTTGCTGTCTTCTGACGAAGAGTGTGATGARGACGACGATGACCTTATGGATTCATGGTTTGAAAGAGATATTAGAAAAGGGTGAGAAATCGATATACTAGAAAGTACTGCCAACATAGTAATTTCTGAAGAACCAGAAAATATGGAGTACTTAATTATTGAAAAAGTTGATGTATCTAATTGAAATAAAGAAAAATACCAATCGGCTCTCAGAGTCCAAAGCAGTCATTATCCAGGCAATTCAATATTTGATTGTGAAACAGACTAATACGTATTTCCGACTCCGGCAGTGAACTCAAGCTCAAATGAAGATATTCGGCGATTTCATGGAATTTTATAACAATAACAATAACCTATTTGATGCCGAGGAATAAATTTAAGAATTTATCAATTTTTCTGATAAGTGGAGGCAACCATCTAAAAGCGATAATAATTATGACAAATTATACAAAATTCGTCTACTTTTGCTCAAAGCCCCGCTAAGCCTCACAATGAATTACTTAAAATGTTCACGCACGCAGGCTCGTCAGGAATTGTTTATGACTTGCCTTTAATGCGGGCTCGGCATATCATGGGACATTGTGTTATACTTAACATTCGCAATATCAATGTTTAAAAGTTACAAGCTGTATCTAAACACACTTCCTTTWAGTAAGCCTTCTTGTGGCTCTAAAGGAAATGACGATATTTTGCTGCGGAAAAAGGCGAATGGGAAAGTTACAGCTAMAGTCTGAGTCAGACTTGAAAAACGAAGCTAATCTTGGCATTTCCGCAGTGTGCTGGCTCATTATCCAGATGAACCACTCGGGACATGTAAGCGTTGGAATAGGAAAGAAAAAAAAAAGTTTGTTGAAGTACCGAGACCGGCTATTCTAGGCTAGGAGTTGATCTTGCCGACATGCTTATGGAGCTGTATTTAAATGCCTGACTTCTGTATCGGAGACACCTCAAAACCGTTAATCCACACGCCAAGCATGTACCACTTATAAAGTTCCAGATGGATATCGCAACTGAGCTCTTAAGCGCTACGTCACAGTGTTTTCCAGTACTACTCAAAAGATGTGGGGACGCCCTAGTGCTATGCAAAATGTAGAAACCGACTGAACTCCGGCTTCACCTTCTTTCTCTAGTCCGAAGTTCCGTCATGTTGTTGACCAAAGYGATATGATGCAAATGGTCATTGAATAGTTCGGGAAGATGGACGATGCCGTCTTTGTAAGCCCGGAACACCTCTTTCAAAATGAGTAAAATGTAGTGTTTATATATGCTGCTATAAATGATAAATAAAGATATCATATACATACATATCACTGGATCAAGCGAGAGAGCAAAAAAAWTTTTTTTTGGTAGTTAATTGARGCATTTTAAGTTAGAATATWAAAAAAAAATCTCATAGTTGGTTTAAATGCGGTTCTGAAAGGGATAAATCGAATCATCGTACTATATACATCGGGCGTGAGTAAACTTTGTAGCGAAGGAAAGAAAATTTTTTATCGATTTTGCGAACTTGWAAACAGAAACTTAACTTCAGAGATACCAACACTCAGATTGCGTAATGTGACACTTATTTACTTCCACCTATTATTAAGGGAAATAATTATTAAGTTTTTTGCTACAAAGCTCATGTTTTATTATTTGTATATATTGCTCACAGTATTCATTTAATAACTTCTCCACTTTTACTCTTCATTTTAGTAATCCACCTATGAATCGYATTCGCGATGTGGAACATTGGTGACCTCAACAATATTAATGTCTGAGACAAACTTCTTTTTGTGGAAAATATTGCTAAGCAAAAGCAGATATTTATAAGTGAAAGTTAATTTAGAGCGTAACTTCTGGTACGCATTTAAAGTTATATAACTGAAAACAAATATTGTGATACAAAAACGAAAATTAAGAAAGTATTTAGAACTACAATTGACAAGTATACATATACATATTCACATATATAGGAAAGATAAACTAGGTCTTCAGCAATCGAATGACAATACAAGTACGATTATGATTTTAAAATAGCGAGACAAGCTTAAATGACAACACAGACAACGACACAATTTTTTAATTTCAATGTGATAAACCAGTTATGTTTCAGCACAATATTTAAAAGGAAATATACTTGAAAAAAAAAAAAAAATGTTCGCTTTGCTAAAAGCTTTCACAGTTTTTATCGAAGGCGTTCATTATAAAATAACGTTTAAGTTAGTCCTAATTTAACAAAATTATTTATTGAGTATTAAAGGATGAAACAAAAATGAAATAATTGAATGAGATARTTTTAAGTGTATATAATATGAGTAAATTTCGCATTTCATGCTAATTTATTTTATGCTTATGTACATAAGATATTTGAATTAGTCCCTAAACTATGTGTATTTAATAAATGTAACATTTGTCATAAAATAATATGTTAAGAGTAATGTGAATTATTTTCAGACCCTGCAGCAATGCAGCAGCATATCAAATTATMGGCTTATTAATTAAGTTAGAAACAATAAATTTGTAAGGAAACACAGCAGCCATTTCGAATGCGAGAATATTGTATAAATTAAGACGCTATAAAATATTAAAATAAATTAACTTAATGCCATATTTCGTAGAAGTGTTTAATTTCATAAATGTGGTGCTCTGACGCTACGGAACCTCGTTTGGTGGATGGCGCTCGAAAAGGCACGCGTGGATATTGCCGACAAGTACATTGCTGCGTCAAAAAGGGTCACGCTAAAATTCTGCTCTCCATCAATTGCAACCCTGAAAATTTAGTGATCCTATCCTTACATACCAATTAGGGATTTGTGGACGGGGAAAAGTCACTCCAGAAGAGTGGCAGTGAGCTATTTCATGGATAGGTCGATGCTATGCGGGAAGGTTGGAGGAAAGGCTTTTGTAAGAACTCTTTCTTAAGCTTAACTTTAGGCTACTGAACTACTGTAGTGTTTCTAAACGCATATATGGATAATATAATGAGCGGCGACATTGGCATTGCTTGCAAGTTGTGCGCKCAAAGTTARTCAAGGAGTCGCTGTCCTCACTAAAAATAGCACTGAGCCACTTCATAATGGCTGAAAATTGCAAAGCCGATAACCCAGCAAGACGGTGCACCCGTACTCCACTCACAACGGARTGAAAACGAGTTGAATTCCTATTACATAGGAGCTCTATTGAATTGCTTTCCCTTAGCAAAGTTCATCTTGCTGCAATTGTAGTAGTTATTAATGGACATCCGTCCGATGCTGTTAAGCTAAAAATCCAGTTGAACAATATTAATTTCCAACACTGGCAGCGAGYTTTAAACGTGCATAAACACAATCAAATATGGGGTAGATATATGTATTATATTAYATTTCTGGTGCAATTGGCGTAATGCAAACAATCTGGAAGTAGCTCTACAGTTTCCAAAAAAGAGAAAAAGTAATTGCCTGGTGTGATATTATTGGCAGAATAATTTTTTAAGACAAACGATACAGTCATGAATTGCCTAATCGGTTCCCTCAGGATGCAGCAATAAGTCATTCAGAGCGTCTAATTATTACTTTATTGGGTCGAACATTTGGCGGTCGAATAATGCCAAGAAATGGGTCCGTTTAACTACTTTCTGTTAAAGCAAGAAAAATCAGTTGGAAAAACAGAGTGCAAAATGGTGTAACGGTGTATTAGAAGGCGGATAATGCTTTTCATCGTTTTGAAGACAGTAGTATTAATGACTTTGAGCTAAATTTCTTGATTCTATCGAAGCATACATATACTCTTTCGAAAGTGACAAAAACAATAGAACAATTTGTTCATCTCTACATTGTTCTCAAGTTTTGCGGAGGATTTAGTGTGCTGGGTATATGCGAGAATAATGAATGGTCAAATCTGTTAATAAAAAAACCGATCAGTGTATCAAATGTTGACTACACGATCGATTGTATAGAATATTAAAAAGAGTTGATTTGTGCAGTTTGTGGTACTAGTATAGTCTCTCATAACCTATTATCTATATTATCCATTATTTGTTTGTTTCTATCTCTACATTGAAAAGCTAAGTCATTGCTCATTAATAGCGATATTGCAACTCGAAATGTTACACTGTATGATGACTTCACATTCTATCCTCACCTAGTCCTTGTAGGTTGTGCGGCAATTATTAGGAKATTATTGTCACTCTCACTGGGTTTCTTACTAGTCTTGTTTTTACAAAAATTTCTTATAAATGTAAMATCATCCATTTATCAGCCTAATTTTTTACCTTGATTCCCTAGATCGGTTGATATTGTTTTGGGATATTTCTCTTCATATTTAAAATTCTAGGTATGTTCTGCCAAAGTCAATCACATCCTTTCATCAACACATGAACGCGAGTTTTCTTTGAATACTTCCCTACTTATTCGTTTATTGCTCACCAACAATCAAGAAATTTCGCTGCTTTCTAAATCTRCAACTCTTTATTTGCTGCATACTTTTAGGCGGTTTTTCATCGTTTCAGTTGAATACATATTCTATAATTTATTGTAAACAAAACAGCTAAGACATAAATCAATAACTACAGCATACATTACGTGTTTGCTTTTCATTATTACCGTTGTCACCAACATTCGTATGCATATGTGTATGTACATTAGGGTGGTTCGCTTTTTACGTGCCTTAGTTAACTTACAACTAACAAGTGAGATGATTTTACGCATACTTAAAAYGAATTATGAAAATAAAAATTGAAGATATTTTTAACCGAATGATTTGTACTTTCGCAGTTTGGAAATATCAAGGTAGGAAAAATACAGGTATTGAAAAAATTATATTAAAACAAATGATTTGGTAAAATTATGAAATGGATTTTTTCCCCGAAATGGTTAGTTCAATTCGCTTTGCCATTTCGATCTTTTGTACACACACATTATAACAAAAAAGCACCCGGAACTTGTAATAAAATTCCCMGGGTAAATGATATTTCAAGAAAATGTTTTCTGCTAAGAGGGTAGGACTGTYCTTAATTACTATGCCAAATATGGGTGCGATCTTTTGATCAGTTTGTTTACAGTGCCTGCTTAAGTCGGCACACCTCAGTAGCGCGTTGCGATTTTTAACAATCATTTTTGTGGTCATTTTGGGTATGAAACAAGTTCTATCTCGACTCATCCCGATAAAGGGGTCCCCACATTCAAGGCGAACATTTTAATTGCCGACGGGACAGTCATCGGATTGGAAGGAAAAAGCGAAACCAAATCGTGATTGAGTGCATGCATTTTTTCCGGGGGGACTGGCGGTCAATTAAAAGCCGTATTGAGGTGTTTGCGTGAGAACATCCGTTGAAAATGGGCGGAGTTATGGAAGAACATTTCATGAATTTTACGCGATGATAATGCTGCATCGCATCGAGCTACGATTGTGACCGAATTGAAAACCAAAAATACCATTAATACCATCTACCAACCACTGTATTGACCAGATTGAGCACCGTGTGATTTTTTCTTGTTCCCTAAACTGAAATTGGCGCTCCGTGGAACTTGTTTCCAGTTGATCGAAGATAAAAAAAAGCGCTGAAGGCCATCCCAAAAAGAGCTTATAACAAGTGTTTCGATAATTGAAAAAATCGTTTGGCATAAGTGTATTACACCTGGGGGAACTATTATAAAGTCTATAAAATAAGTGTTTCCGAGTTGTTGCCACAATATTTTTCTTTTTGCTTGACCACCCTGTAATAATTAAAACTACACATAGTGAATGTTACATCTTTTTTACTTTTATACCCTGAACAGGGCATATTAAGTTTGTCACGAAGTTTGTAACACCCACAAGGAAGCATCGGAGACCCTATAAAGTATGTATATATATAAATGATCAGTATGTCGAGCTGAGTCGATTTAGTCATGTCCGTCTGTCTGTCCGCATATATTCGAACTAGTCTCTTAGTTTTTAAGATATCGTTTTGAAATTTTGTACACGTCATTTTCTCTTCAAGAAGCTGCTCATTTGCCAGAACTGCCGATATCGATAGCTGCCATATAAACTGAACGATTGGAATCAAGTTCTTGTATGGAAAACTTTCACATTTAACAAGATATATTCACGAAAATCCAAAAAATTGATCAGAACGGATTACTATAGCATATAGCTTCCGTACAAACTGAACATATAGTAACTAACAGAAATGCAAATGTGAAGGGTATTTAGCCTCGGTGCAACCGAGGTTAACGTTTTTCTTTTTTATTTACTATCTTAATTCCTTAGGTTAAAGTTTGATAGTTTTTCAAAGAGAGGACCATTTGAATCAGATTTAGATCTTAATGGGTCAGAGATCTAATAGTGAAGGTAACGATTGTTTTATTGAGTGATGGAAGTACCTAGCTCATCGAAGAGGTTTAAACGTTCTGAAAGTTCTCACTTCATCACAAGGCAAAGCTAATCCCAGATTCGTCGAACCGTTTGTAATAATATCTTTAAAAAATRAAGTGAATTATTTCTATTTAGATACATATATTTTCCAAAAATGGCAAATATCGCATTGTTTTCAGCTTAACGTTAATAACGTAAATAACGGAAATAAATCACGACTTGAAATATTGCTCCTAAAAGTAGGCTAATGATCATAGTGTTGTGTAAGATTTTTTTACACTAAACCAAACTGCAGTCTAGCTATTGTGTCGTAGAAGTTGTAAAGAGTTGCCATCCATTGAACCTGTCTCTTATACACATCTAGATGTGTATAAGAGACAGTGTAAAGAGTTGCCATCCTTTGAAAAAGTCGCACACAGCAAACAACCACACGTCTAAACAAAAAAAAAAAAAAAAAAAAAAAAAAAAAAAAACAACGCCACACTAATACTGACATACATTATATGCCGGGTTGATGTATGCATTTGCCAGCAGAAAAATATCAAAATTTATGGCACTTTTATTTGGTGCAATGGCAGCATATTTCATATGACAAATACGCAGGCGCTRCATACGGTAAACAAATGTACACTTAAGCCATTGCAGCACTCACATACATACATATTTCCCTTTACTAGCTTTTATTTACATAGAGTAGCAACGAAAAGTAACTGTAAGTAAGAAAATTTATTTAGAAATTATCAAAATATATGTTTTAATTAGAATCTTTTTGGTGCTATCGAGGCAACTACTATTCCCACCTTTTATTTAAATTTAAGAGGGTTAGGAGTAGTCAGAATTTTCAAAAAATTATTGTTTTTTTTGTTGCATTTTCGTTAAGTGTATTTCTTTAAAAATAAAAATATTTTGTGGAAATTTCACGTTAATCTCATAATTAGTTTTTGAGTTATTTGACATTTAACAAAGATAGCTCGGACACTTCAAAGCGCTAGTGTGAAACTTTAAACGCGTTTTTCTCAAAATTATGTTTTTTGAACTGGCGACAACTGTAACTCTTTCCTTCGGATATTACATTGTGTTTTTTTTTTTGTTTTTGCTTTGAACTATTAATTTTTTTCAGTCCCGTCACGAAATTTCTTTGGAAATACTCTAAAAAAATTCCCTGAAAATTTTAGCCCTTAATATTAACATTAAGAACTAGATCAAGGCCTCTAAAAATTTTCTATAGAAAATACAAAACAATCGTGAGTTTTCATCTTTAAATTCCTACAGATCAGATGTCTTTTATGGCATCGCTTTGACTTTAGACGCATATTTCTCAGAATTGTTTACTCTACAAAAGTGCCCAGTGCAACCAAGTCGTAACTCACACCGGCGAGGTAGTACGGGGCTCTAAACCCGATTTTTCCAAGAATTTCGCATTTTTTTTGTATATACATATCTCGTAAATGACAGGAGCTATAATGATGTACACGGCAAGTTTGTAGAAAATTGTATTTGCTATAAAAAGGGCTCAAGGTCAAAATCGGCTTTTTAAGTAGGGCTATATAGAATTTTTATAGATGTTATGCGAGTTTCTTACTATAAAGTTCGAGTTCGTAGATGGTCGTAATTGGACCACTGTCACGCCAACAAATCACCATTAACCGAAAACCTATAAAGTGCCATAACTCAGCACTAAATTAATATATGAAATTGTAATTTAGTATATGGGGTCGCTGTAGCAAGGGATAACTGTGGGCARAMAAATTTAAAAAAGGCGAACGCRTTGTGTGTGAAATCACATATCTCRGRACTCGATYTWCCGATTTCGACTAAACGTAATACGTGTCATTCTTCTTATGTTATTATGTTACAGTGTGAAAATGAGCGAAATCGGWATACAACCAAGGTTTCTCCCCATATAGCACCAYTTTAAACTCCCTTTTCACTTTTCAGTACACAAATYGAKKAGTAATTAAATGTCTAGATGAAATATCGCACTRACAATTCCTTTGAAGGTTSCCWCCTTATCACTAAAAATTGCACAAATCAAATCAAGAAAAACTGTTCAAGCCCCTACTTAACGAATATGTGGACACYAGTATCTGTAATTGACTTTTGACCGAAAATATCGGTCAATGCGAGAGATAAGCAATKGAAATTTAGAGAGAATCTTTTCCTGGCAACAATATTTCTGTGTATCCAAAATGGGTCGAATCGGCTCAATAYTTCCCTAATTTCCCATATACCTWATATAAATATTTTCGATTGGATATATCGGCCAATATTTGAGTTATCTTAATGAACGTGTTTTACTCATAATATTACATATTATATATATTTGTGCTTAAAAACAAATTTATTTGGGAGAAAATTTGACCTAGCCTGGCATGATAGTAGTTAATAGATAAAATCGGGACGATACTACTGCCATATCAATACATAGTATAAAAGAAAAATTTTTCTGTCCCTATGTCCTTTTGTGTGCTTACATTTTAAAAACTACGCAACAGATTTTGATGCGTTTTTTTGTAATAGATATAGTGATTGAAGAAGATTATATGTATGATAACATTCATTAAATAGTAGAGAAAGACTGTTATTTTTGAGTTTTCTAATGTAAATTCGTAAATAATTAAATTTTTTCTGCTAACATTGCAAACGCAGGCTGAACCCTACGAGATTTATGAAAATAATGTACTAAGTATTGTACCCATTTAAAAGGTCTACAGAAATTCCGCGATGGTATAGTATACGAGTATCTATGTTTTATGGGTATYAATACAAACAATAACATTTTTTTCTCATTTACTTTTTATGACAAATAATGGCTAATTTTCGAAGCGATTTTAATCAATACAGTAKTAATCGWTATTCAGTTAAATACCTTAAACACATTGTTGATTTAASATAGATCTATAYGGCCCTGTACAGCATTTGATTGAYTGATTGAATGAATATTTTCGAAGATATTACAGATTTAAAAATTGTGGGACATAGTGTTTGCGACGCTGCCGGTTCTCCCTATAGCACTTTGAATTTAGCAGCGATTGAACTTGTTTACTATCGGAGCTCTCTAGCTGGACATATTTAAACGGAAACKATGAATTATATACATACCATTTAAACTGATCCTTTCTCAAAAATAAAACAATTGCTAAATGTTTGGAATAGTAGAATAGAACTGATACCAAATACACAGTGCACTGGTTCAGTAATCAGTGGATGAATATTATACCACGTGCATCCCAAAAAACTGATGTCATAACCTTGCCAGCCAACTTTAAGCGCTTTGCACAGAGAGCCTCTCTGCCTTCATTGTCCTCGGTTCTCATTTCGTCTCTTTCCAACTTAGCAATTCTCTTTTCAACGGTTGATTTGCCTGGTGCAGAGCCCAAATTCAACAATATTTTCCTTAAAAAAGCAATGCTTTATTAACACGCGAAATACTTTTATGATAAATTTTTTTGTAAACTAACACAAGTTGGTTCACAAAAATGCTATATCTCAGTAACTAATAATTATAATCTAACTAATAGAAATCATATAGATGGTAGTATAATCTACGGGTCTCAAACAGTAAAGCATGGACGGGTCCTCTAGTACTACATATGTATAATGTTTTTGCTTTTTATAACAAACTATTTTATGTCGAATATGTCGGTCAGTGTATGAGTTGTACAGAGATATGTGCCCAAAAAATAAGGTGACATTTGAATTTAAACTGCGCGCGTCGAA
>NW_017536563.1:120167-122331 GCF_001853355.1 Bactrocera latifrons
AAAAACTTTTAATAAACTCAAATACATATATGTTTAATGAAACCTGAAAAGAGAATTTCCTCACGCTCAGAATAAATTGTTCACGTCACACAAYAATTAAAACGTGTCTTCTTTCCTAGATATTTGATTGATCGATCAGTTGATAAGATCTGAATTTGTATAGGATAAAATTATTGTATCAGGCTGGTAAACTTGCCAATGTGTTGTCAGAAGTAGAAAAATGCAGATTCTAGGTAGTGAACTGTACTCTAGCTGTGGTTACAACAAGTACCTTTTCAATACTAGTCCATAATRAAAGTTTTGTATCAATAAAAGATGATGTATTTTAGTTCTATAGAAGTTACCGAAAACTACGTGAGAAGCTTTAGGTGATTTTTCCAGAAGAACTTTCGAGCATAGCTCGATAGTCAGGAGTTTCGGAGAATATAACAGACTACACACGTTATCGCTTTATCTGGGCGAGAAGGTTTCAAGTCATACAAAAAGTGGGTGGATAGCGCAGGGGCATGCGTCCCATCAGTAAAACTTTTAATCTCGATACGGATCTAAAGTTATTTATTTCTAAGGCGACCCTTCAATCTGATGCAAAGACTGCAGTAACTTCCAWTCAGAAGTCAATGCGGTCAGGGATGCTGATGAGATAGTTAATAACGTAGGGAACAAAATTAAGTGCATCAGTATATAAGTCGATAGACAAGSCGCWATTAAAGCAATAATCTTACATTGAATTGCGGCAGAGAATGKCATTAAAAGCAGAGGTCAGTAGATATAGTGGCTGCCGGAAAGCAGCTGTATATTTTGAATTCCAGGCCACTCTTTTGTTCCTTTCTGACATTGTCGAGAACTTGTCCTAGATATGTAAGAGCTGCAGTTCATGGGACTAGATGAAGTATCAGATTTAGTTCCACGATGATAATGAACCTCCACCGAGCACTGCGAAGGACCTGTAGGTCTATGTAAGGCGGGGAASTAGTAAGCGTAACTAATCCTCAGGTAGCTTAAAACTGAAAAAAATGAAAAAAATATGAAAAAAACATAATAAGACTTTTAATCAATATCTTAAAAATCGTTTAACTACAGCCTTTTTAATTGTAATCGCTTAGATAAATCAGTACCATCAGTTTCTTTTTAAATGCATTTTTCTCAATGAAGAATATTTCAAATTTGCTTGAGTGTTTACTCGAACAAACACGATCCGATTACCATCAATTTTCTGAATTATTTTTCCGCATGTTCTGCATACTATTCACAGAATAACCCATCAGTTTTTTGATCTGATCAAACCCCAAATTTTGATATTATAAAAACCATAAAAATTTTGGATTAAATTGGACGACGCCATTCTGTCAGTTTTTGATATTTTCGACCATCATTGGAAGGTTAATTTCTTGCAGTGTAGATTTGTTTTCATACACGGAGAAGGCCGTAATCACTRTAGCAGTGGAGAACTTCTATTTTAGCTCAGTCGGAGTAACTCGATATTTTTTAAATTTTTTCTTCATAAGGTGTCTTTTTAAAATTTGTAAAATCGTAAAATTTTAAAACATTTAAGAAAGTAGTATATCTTTAATAATCAAATATCGTCATTTTCTAGGCTATCCTAGGAGTGCAACTTAACGAAAATATAGAGCAATAGCATTTTTTTTAACAAATCACGCGTGAGTCGTGTCAGTTTTGTTAAGTATTTTTGGTCATTTCATCGTGAAAAGACTAAAGCCTGAATAACTTYACGTTCTGTAAAGAATATGCTTCSCACGCTTCGTTCAACTCATGGTCAAYATAATCAGTGCCAACCGATCGCAATTTAGAGCAACATGAAAAGATTSAAGAGCTGCTGGAATTATCGGTCCATATTTTTTAAAAAATATTTAAAAATTTCAAAAAAATAGCGACCRTTAAGGCGYCWTGATAACCCACTATTTGATGCCYGRAATTGAAASTCGTGATCTCGGTGACATTTGGTTTCAACAAAACGKTGCCACTTCCCAAAAATCGCATTAATCTATGAATTTATTAAGMGAACACTTCGGTGAGTAAATAATGACAAATTTTAAGCCCGTGGTAATGGTAAATCATGAAAATTTGCACTCAACGGATGAACCACACGAGATGAAGCCACTGACTACATTTGAGAGAGATCTTCAAAAAAACAAAAAACAAAAAA
>NW_017536563.1:122702-139974 GCF_001853355.1 Bactrocera latifrons
TCATCAAACCGAAATTGTTTAGGAACACCAAGCCTAAAGTCGTTCACATATCGTTTRTTCGAGAAAAAGTTTCATTTGAGCTCAAGAGAAAAATTTTCAAAATTTTTGAACTTTTGAGTATATCAGCATTTTTAGTTTCCCTGCAGGAAGCACGATAGCAACTGGCTAAATCTACATTATCGGTTCTATTTTTGATAAACACACTGTATGTCTGTTCTTAACGCCATCTCWGCGCACGGTCAATAAATGTATGTATATTGGTTATGTAAATATGCGTGCAATATTAAACGTAGTTTTTCATTGCATTCTTTTCTCCCTCGAGTGAAACCAGTGTGTAGTCGGCACAGCAATCGGCGCGTAACAAGCAACGCGGCAGTAAATATCATTGACACATACAGCTGCGGCGCCAAATAATGCAAATTTTTAATATAAACAAATTGTAGAACATTCGCGCCTTTCTCTGTGCAGACACGACAGCTGCACAAAAGCGCCGCCAAAAAAAGGTGAAATTCAAATAAAGCAATAGAAGAATTTCTACTAAAAAAGAAGACCAAACATGATTTTATATTGCCGCATTGCAMAAATGTACATRCATACATAGATATGTCGCTCARCTCCTGGCTTACGTATATATAARCATATATCGTRTAATCGCCGGCAAACACCAATGCATTGCGCTCAACGCTTGCGGCTTAATGCTTCGCTCGCTCCGCCACATACACGCGCASGAGGCGTGGGAGTCAGTGCGGCATTCGGCCTGCCAGCAATTCGCCGTTTATTGTGTGTTTAGTATATTGCATAYTTTCCTCAGTGATTTTGCCAGCGCACACTTGCCTCCAGCATAGAGCAATATTTGCATTGCCCGCTCCGCGTGGCGCACTCCTTGTAGATGTATGAAGTGCTTACGTAAACAGACGTCGCGTAGCGTATGTCCATGCAGCCAGTAAGCGTTTGTGATCTACGGTGATTTCCAGAGTAAACATGATTTTTCCATATTTCTTCTTGACTTAAGCTTCTATAGCCTCTCTCCTTTGAGCACTCCAAAAGCGACTTCTTTCATAAGTTCATGCTTATTCGTGTTTGCCAAAGATTTGCAAGTGACATCACTTAGATATTACCAATAAATTAAATCTGCCATAWTACTGAAGACTCTTCCCATAAAATCCTCAGCCTAAGTCTAGAGACCAAAGTCTACACGTTATCTACGCTTCCTACRATAATTTTGTGGTTGTTTACCCAGTATTCATGGCATTCCAAAATATGCGGCCAAATCTAGTGCACATTACATTTGCACAAAATTATACTGCGTTGATCGATACTGTAAATGGGCAACTTTTAAATGTAGTCGTTTAGTTTCCATGTTCACTGAGTTTCTTATGAAAATTCGATTGACGTGATTGCATATTCTGACGTAGTTCAAAGAGCGCAGCAGACCTCCCTAATTTAATCCAAGGCAGAAAAGTAAATGGGATTGTGCCAGTCCATTTGGAAACACTGAGCTGCTTTACAATTGGGAGGCCTACAGTGACACCTTCTTCCAAAATATAACCTCAGGCGGGAYTGTAATACTATATAACTATCATTGGCCGAGCCGTCAGCTTAAAGTTCTCGGCTTTTGAGAGACGGGTTAAACCTATTTCTATTATTACTTATTAATTTGTTCACCCACATTTCCATTCTTAATCAATGTCCTTAACAAGATCCCGTATCCAAGATCCATATTCTGTATCCATAACGCATTGGAACTGGTCTTGTTTGATGGCAAAACTATCTGGGTTGCTTCTTTAACCGTCAGTTTGATCCAATCAAGTCAAAAAGAGGCTATCGATGTGAAGAAATGGTTCAAATATAATGTTTAAATAATTTCTTTAACATAATTTTTATTTGAAATTGTCCTAAAGTGCTTAAACACCGTCTATGAACTAACCCAAAGGTAACTAAATCTAATAACCAAGTCAGCAAATGGAAATGACGAAGACTGCTTTAGATTCAGGGATGCCCTTTATAKAAGGAGTTTCAAGCAGATACGTTGTGAAAACCTGTGCTAGTTTATTAGCATCCTTGATAACTTGAACCACTGCATCTCGAAATCCTCAGCGAAAGGTTCTCTTTCTGGGCACGCTTAGGGATTTGTGGGCGCTGCGAAGCCGCTGGAGAAGAGATGCTTTTTTGGATGCAAATTTARAAGAAAGTTGGGAGCGKTATCCTTCTRTCTCCATGTATTATAGCTTCAGGGTACCCGACAACTGCATTGATTTTTATGCGGAGGTGGCTGTCATGAAGATAGTAGTAGACATACTACTCCGAAAAATAACTGCATTCAGAGAGGTAATGTACAGCTGCAATACAGGATTTGAACTTGCTGATAATGCGTCGAAGATTAGCAAGGAGTGTGCCACGAAATCCCCACCGAAAGGTTCCCTCTCTGAGTACGCTTAGGGATTTGTGGACGCTGCGAAGTCGATAGAAACAAGATGCTTTAAGCTTTTTCACGGATGGATGCAAATTTAGAAGAAAGTTGGGAGCGGTAGCCTTCTGTCTTCATGTAGTTACTTTAACTTCAGGTAACAGTTTCTCAAGCAGATATTCTGGTGCCATAAAGGTAGCAGTAGATATTCTGCTCCGAAGAAGTGCATTGCCTCTATAGCAGAGCTGCAATACGAGATTTGAGCTCGCTGATAATGCGCTATAGTCTAGTCAAAGAGTGTTTGGTCTCTGAATCAGTAGCATGAAAACCCTGTGGCTGGAATTGATATTAGCCTTCTTAACAAATTGGCGGTAGGCTCAAAACCCTTCCTCMATCTATAAGGGTCTGGGGAACTGTAAGTATGAGCTCGGGAAATCTTCCAGCGATACCAGTTGTGCAAATGGAATTATGCGTTACCTTTTGCGGGAGGATCAACTCTACATTCTAACTTCGACCGAAATATAAGTCGACCAGTACGTACGTTCAAACCTAACCCAGCTTTATCAAAGTCCTGTCAAATTCGGTGCTTAGTTTTTCCCTCTCAAAGTTTTTTACCCTAAAATGCCCCACTGATGCATACTATACATACATAGAAATATACACATGTGTGTGTGAGCATTGYAAATATGACAGTAAATAAAAACGACATGCGTTTGTTATTTGCGATTTGTTTCGCTTTATAATTTGTGACAAGCGGCAAAAGGAAAATATAGCRGCGAAAGAGACACACACACATAAATACAACATATACACACTAGAATATCATATGAAATACGAACAAGTAAGGATGTGTACAAGTAATAAAAAAATCCTGCTCACAGGAATGTATGCTATATTGCAAAAGTGAGATAAAAGAAACTAGCAAAAGCAAGTGGGCAACATTGTGGAGTATAAATCAGTGTTTGTGCGAATTTCAATGCGAACAACTACACACATATGTACAATACTTACATGTGGAGACGCGCATATGATTACAGCACGCGTATATTCTTCTTGTCATTGTTGCCTACTTTTGCACTCCGACTGTGTGTTTGAATTTTCCACGTTCTTTGTTTGAGTCTTTTTTGATTTTTGTAAGTTTTATTTGCTTCCGAAAAGTGGGTATCTCGTTCGCTGCAGATGACAGATGAGTGCAAATGGGATCACTTCCTGTGGTGTTCCTGCAATAAAAGTCACTTATCTGTTGTGAAGCAATTTGCTGCGAAGTTATTAATAAGCAGAAGTAATGAATTGCAAGTTTTCGTGCCATTGCGTTACTGTCTCGCTGTTTTCGGTTTTTGTTATTTAAAAATTTGCAAATAAATTTTAGACTATTTCGATAAGAGCACCACAGTCGCGTGTATTCAAGTTCCAAAATTTTAGTTTTAAGTTTTGGTTTTTTGTTGGCAGTTGTGATAACTGAAAAGAACTTTTTGAATCAGTTAAACGCTACATTTAAGTGGCTGAAATCTTTAAGAATAATTTATTAATATTAAAAGGTGTTCTTGAAATATCTGTCTTTCAATATTGCTTGCAATATTTCTGCCGCTCTCTGAATTCTTTCGCATATAAAAGAGACTTTTTAACATCTTTATGCCTACGAACGTATTTTTAGAGCACAAGTAGAGCACACAGTAAGTCTGCCATGGTTTGTCGTCTCGAGATCTTTCACGTATGGTTCAGTCTATAATTGCATAAATCTCTCGCACTTGCTTCAAGCGTCTCTTCTGACATCAGTAGTATTTGTAACGAAAGATTTTTACTAATATATGTGTAATGTATAAAAGCTTTATGAATCGATGGACGCATGTAAAATCAGATTTTTTTAGTTTTTCAAGCATATGTCCGGTACTCGAAGTAACCAATTAAAAAAAACTATAAACTCGGATTGGGAAATTATTTTTATTTATTTTAAAGCACAAAATGCTCGATATGGCCACCTTTTGCCTTAACTTTTGGCCCACTTACGGRCAATGGCTTCCTTCAGCATCTCGAGATTGGTGTATTTTTTACTTCTTACCTTACTCTCCAAAATGGCCCAGAGAGAATAATCCACTGTATTCGCATTTGGTGAATTCGAGAGCCATTGTGTGGTCGTAATGAAGTTCGAAACGTTGTTTTTCAGCCATTCTAGGTTCACTTGCGCTCTGTGAGACGGTGGTAAGTCTTGTTGAAACGTCCATGGTTTGCGACCGAAATGTTTGTTTGCCCACGGCTTCAAAGCAGCCTCCAGCACACTTTCCCGRTAATATGTCGCATTTACTTTGACRYCAGGCTCGATGAAAACAATTGGAGAGCGCCCATGCGGCGACAGCGGCCCAAACCATTATTTGTGGCGGGTGCTGCCTCCTGGTGGCCAACCGATGAYTTAATTTCTCGTATGAACCGTCGGTCAAGTAAACCCTATCGTTTTGAGRGTTTACGAATTGCTCAATTGGAACATTTTTTTCGTCAGAAAACACAATGTTCGGAATTCGGAAGCAACTGCTTCGCTCTCTCAAGTCTTACTTGTTGCTGCTTCGGTGTGAGATCATGAGCCTTTTGAACTTGTAAGACTTGACCTTGAGCTCATTTTTCAACATGCGTCGGATGTTGCGGTCGGATATTTTCGGTTTAGCAATTTGATTGGAACTTCGTCGTSGATTTCGCTCAAGTCGCTTCTTCACTTTGCGAATGATGACCACCTCCATGGCGTTTTGCGACGCTACCACTATCATTGTAACGAGTGATGGTGCGATAAATAAAAACTTTATTCACATTAAGCTGTTTCAGCTCACGAGCAATTGCTGGCTGTGATTTTCTCGCTAAATATAAAGCAATGACACTATTACGTTTGAATTCCATCGCCATCGCCTTCACTTTTSGCAAAACGCTTTTGTACACTTGTGTGCAATACTCCGAACTGTCATGCAGCAAATTTATAAACAGCTGATTCCAGTGTGACAGCTGYGCGAACGGTGTGAAGGTGGTTACACTTTGAAATGCGAAAACTCTAGTACGTTTACTGGGAAATTTCATTACGCTAWATGTTTTAAATAATTTCACTTTTACGACGGTTACTTAGGAAGCCAATACGATCTACCCTAAATTTTGTATGTCTTTCTCGAAAAATAGTTTTAGTTGGCTGCCGAACCGTGTTACCATAGTATTGTGGATATTTTTCTACTTGCAAAGGTAAAATGTACATCTTGGGATCTACTCGACAAATTTTAACCAAATTTGAACTTAACATGACATGTTGACTTATTTAGGTTAAATTTTGAAAATGAGAAAAAGTGGATTATATGTTGATGTAGGCTATCTAATCTATCTAGAAATGTCTGTTGTTTTTGATGTGACAAGTTCTAAGCGGTTTGCCCATATGTGACAGTCTTTTTGTTAGTATAGCTCAAAGAGACTGTCACATATGGACAAATCACTTTAAGCTTGAAACATATTTACTGCGGCTTCTGATATCAATTRTACCTACTTCGTCTGGTTCCTAGAAAATATTACAGCCTAGATACTTCCACTGTAGTCGGGAGAAACTGGATAGTCGGGGAAAAAGTTGTTAAATGTTTCCAACTGTCCTTTCTCCTTGCAACTTCCATAATCTTCTCTTAATTCTTTAGCTATACCGTATGATTTCTAATAGGACAGTGTCAATTAGAAATTTTAKTGTTGTGGCGAGATGAATATTGCTAAGGGCAAGTACTTTGATCTTGCATTCCACTCTGGGCCTGAAGGATTTAGTAACCAGTACCAAAACGCAATAGAATAACGGAGGACCAGCTCGTCCCTACTATGAGACGAGACTGTAATTGGGCCAATGATGTCATTTAATATGAGCCTATCTGCTTACAGTTTCCAGCTATCCGCTACGATCAAGCATCCACATAACAAAGCCGTATATGAAAGCAGCTTGAAGCTGTTGCTAATGAGGTCATCCACCACTTGACTAACCGTCAGTGAGCTTCAAGCCTTTATTACGGGTTTACTATCAAAGTGAATGCAATGTAGCTCTCGACAGAAGACTTCTTCTTTTATAACTTTTCTTTGATCTTCGATTAATTTTTAAGTAGTCTGCACATCTTTTCGTCTCATCCACATCTTTCGTAGGTATGTTCAGTAATAAAAGTATGTTTTTCCACTTCACGGTGTACTGAGATGTAAATGATGAACCAGTCAAATGTTAATACCCATATTTTTATACTGCAGAATAAATAAAGTATGGTAAAATAACCTCTTATTCTAATATTCTAAAATTTATAACATAAAAAAAAACAAGTAAAAAAGGGTTAAGTTCGGGTCCAACATAATATTTTATACTCTTCCAGTTTGAATGACTTAAAGTCGGGGAATACCTCAAGAGGTAAAACGTCTACCAGAGATGGTATATAAACATATACTCTATATAACTTTTACACTGACCGACAAATTCGGTAAAAGATTTGTTAGAAATCGAAAATCATTAGTGTATGGGACTAACTCAAGTTTTCGCACAATTATATCAATTCTAGGAACAAAGATATACTCTTAAGAGTAAAACATGAACTGATCATGACTCAATGAAAATTTATTTAAGTAACTCAAATATTGCCCGATATGTCCAGAATTAAATCACCTGGAAGTCCGAGAATCTTTATATTAGGTACATGAGCACTCAGGGAAGTATTGACCTTATTCAAYCCATTTTCGATACACAGAATTACTACTGTCAGGAAAGGATTGTGTCTGAATTTCAAATGTATATCTGACCATTGATCGATGTTTTCGGTCAAAAGATAACTATAGATACTGGGGTCCAMMTATTCGGTGSCTATGGGCTTGAACAGTTTTGRTTAATTTTTGGTCATAAAAATGTTATAAGATAAAACAAGGTGTAAGAAGTCAAATAAAAAAATAACTAGGAAAGTTATCAGCACAAACYCCTAAGCTTTATGGTTAACACTGAGGCTAACGCTGTGATATTCCTATATATATTCTTTCATTTTCTCTAGGGGGAACACTGTAGAAATGTGAAATATAATAAAATGCAGACAGTATGCCAGCCAAACTGCAAATAAATCACAGACCAAACAGCACACACTTAATAAAAATTCGCAATAAACGCACATAAGATAATCATAGCAACAAAACTGAGAATGAAAATATACAGTAATATCCGTATGTGTACAAAAGTAGAAACTAAGAAGTAAATATTTGACACCATGAGGAATARACACAGTTTGACAACAAATGTAAAATATATAGAGTAAACTTGAAAAACACCATCGAGGGACCGAAAACACATTCAGAAAGTGAATATAGTATGTGTATRTGGAATGTCGACAAATGCAGTCGGGGCAAAGATAGAGAAACAAGTGTTGAATGCTACAAATTGAAACAAGGATATGCTTCTAACTAATAAATAAACAAGAAAAGAAACTATGCAACAGCAGTCGACAAAGGAAGTACGAAGAATTTGCCAAGTGGGAGCACAAAAAGCTGAATGCAATAAAAACTCGGCATTAAAATCGCAACAAAGAAGTCATAAGAGCAGAAGTAGCAAAAAAAGTGAAAAAAAACGCAAAGGAAACTCAAGAAAAAGATGCCAAATTCAATATAAACCAAGCAAATGCCAGATGTCTGATGCCTGATGCCAAATATCAGGTATTTGGCATTTGGCATTTCCTTGAAGAAAAGAGGCAAATAAGAAATTGTGAAGCACCTATTGAAAAACAACAACAGCACAAGTACATATTGTGAGTGAACCTTAAGGTTGAGCAAAGTTAGTGGCAGAAAAAGGAGAAGAAAGTGCGAAAATCTAACAAATTTGGTTCAATTTTATTCMACGATGTTATTAGAAAACCTGTTGCTTTCTGATGAAACTTATAAATACATTGCAGGTCCGACGTTATATATGACATCCAAGTTTTTTTTACTTTAGTTTAGGGAAAGCTGGAAAATTGAAGATAAATTGATTAAATATTYCTATTTTTTGTTCTAGACAATTTTGACCAATCGCGTTCTTCAAAATTTGTAACCCCACCACCGAGGCGGTATGAGATTTCATTTAAAAGCGGGTAAAAGCTTTTATTGACTAAATGCCCACTTTTTAAATAATTTATTCTCTAGATGAAGCTCTCTATAGTGATTATCTGTAGCAAATTGTGGTTCTATAGCATAGATTGTGGATTATATGTATTTTTTTTTCGTATTTTGGCTTTTTGAGAGCGTGGCAATTTACCAATTTTTCCCATCTTTAATAACAACCTTCTCAGAGTGCCACTGAACCCYAAATTTTATTAAAACACCTTAACTTTTATTCAAGTTATGGTTTGCGTGCTCGGAGGGACGGACGGACAGACATTTCAACATACATATTCGATTATAGATTTTAATTTAATGAATTTGGCAGAAAAGCATTTTTTATAAGGACCACAGCAATGTGTTATGAAGACGAGTGCATTGAACGTTTGCGGTTTGCAAAAAAAATTTGCTTGATAAGGAGTTAAAAAAAAGAAAGACTATTTAAGTGGCCTTTAAGAGGTCTAATCAATAACAGCGCGATATTTATTGTTCAGTATTTCAGTGTCAGTTGGTCTGCAAGGGCTATTCAGTGAAGAGCTAAAGTAAAAACAATAACAGCATAATATAAAATTTTATTAAAATTATTTTAGAGATGCATATAATACTCGCTTACTTACTAAGTGGGTTGATCGTAAACAGCAAATTCCTCTTGGCGCATACTAACTTACAKTTTGAGAATTACAAAATTAGCTATCGACCAGACGCTTGGGTTAAAGARTGTTCTAAGGATGAATGCATTTCTTGTAATTGTGTGGATGATATCCATTGCAATATTRAGGATGAATTCGGTGATATTTACGCAAGCTTTGTTTTTAGAAGATCGGCAAATGTTRGTGATTTGTCCAAAAGAAACAAAACTAAATATTATATTACTTTCCTACTCGAACACCAATTTCAGTCAAATCTACTTAAATCAAGTTATTGGGAAGAGAAAAACTGCAAGGAACAGAAAGACAAAGTATTTCTTAACAGGTTCCCTGTCCCCATACAAAAATTAATTTTTAACGGTACACGTTAAACACTTATTTTTGAAATTATATTGTTGTAGGCKTTTTTAGAGGTTATCGATGRATTTTTGAACTATCGCACACATCTTGACAGTGRTATAACGGTAACAAAAAATTTGTATCAGCTATGATACACGAACGTGTCACTACGAAGTTGAATTGCATGCGCTCAATGTATCATCAGTGATACATTTAATAAACTTATTTCAAATCAAGCAAAAATTTGTTCATACATGATATATGGACGTTGTACATATGGTACAAGAAAATAATTTTGTATCACATGAGATACATTGGACAGGGAACCTGTTAAAATCGTTTTGCGTTCTATTAATAGGTTGTCAAAAACGTCTTGGTTCATACAATATTTTTTGATGACTCATGCCCAGCTCTTGATCAACGCTACGGCTGCTACTATGCCGGTCTCTTTCGACCAATTCAGCGGTTTTATCGCATTTTTCGACGACAGGCCTTCCGGAGCGTGGCGCATCTTCGACCACCTCTACACCAGAACGAAAACATTGAAACCATCGCTGTGCGGTTGGAAATGGAAACTGTATCGGGTCCATAAACTGCACAAATTTTATTGGGGGCTTGCGATGCATTTTTGCCTTTATCGTAGTAGTACTGTAAAATATGCCGTATTTTCTCTTTATTCTGCTATATGTTTGCAACGCTATAACTCACGAACGACTTAAAAGAAATTACAATCAAACAAACGCGTGTTAGCGCGTGAAGTGAGCTTTCCAAAAAGGTATAGCATGCCCCGATGCGACGAATARAACTAGAACTACGCGTTCTCAGCGCCAACTAGCGAAAATACCGCAAGRCTTTTTTGACAACCAATATTATAAAGAATGAACCGAATAAATTTACACTAATCTATAATGACTTTACTGCAAAATCAAAAACAAATTATTTGAAGGTGCAAAACCTATTTCATCTTCATTTAATCATGAACTCACGAACAGACTCTATAACTATACCAACTGATATATTTTCTACACACTATGATACACTGACGATACTTACAGTTAGCGCACGAAGTCTAACGAAACAACACGTGASGCTGCGAAACTTGACTCAAGAGCATTTTCAAAGCCTAACTGCGCTCAGGCAGCTGGACTTAGCCGGTGATAATATGAAGAGTTTGGACAAAAATATCTTTGCAAAACTTACACAACTGAGTTGTCTGAACCTCAGCCGCAATGCAATCGTAGAATTGCCATCAAATTTATTCGCAAATCAGCTGCAACTAATAATACTAGATCTCAGTTGTTGTCTTATMTACCGCCTAAACTTTTCGTATGAGCTCGTTGGTTATGGCAATTGAAACTGAATGGCAATCGTCTGCATGACAACACAAATCTTTTGGCTAATTTGAAACCGTTGAGGCATCTGCACAGGCTAGACTTAAGCGACAACCAATTGGAAACGGTTTGGGACACTGAGCTTAACGCCAATACGTCAGCGACAATATTAACAAATTCTCGTTATGACAATATCAATATGCCTTTGGCTGTGGCAAAAGATCTAAATKATATCATCAAATTGCAACCTCAAAAGTACGAAGGAAAAGCTCATTTCAACCGCGTTCAATTTAAGTGGCAATTGTTTGAGCCAGTTTAATATGGGTTGGGTTTTGAGGGCGGTGTTAAATGCCCATTCAAAATAAGCTTAGAGTACAATTCGATTAAAAATTTATATGCTTTATCAAATCTTTTAAAAACATCTGCTGATTGTGAGCGCAAGGTCACAATGACTGGCTATCCAATCAAGTGTGATTGTAAATTAGCTTGGATCTACAATGCTAATTTTCRTACGTTTTGATTTAAAGTGTAATTAGAAGTTAACCGAACTACTAACAGATATCGYACAGCTAGAACGTAACGAACTATGCGCTTGGCAACCGGTGTTATGTCCCAGCAAATGCGTTTGTCACAAACAATCGGGGTTCTTGACCATCAACTGCAARGGTAAGGAACTCGACGTTATCAAACAGCTGCCACTTCAATACTCGATATTAGCAGTAATCAGTTCACGGTTTTACCGTCAAATACTACTTTCGGTTATGCCAAAGTTTCGCAACTCTATGCTTCGCACAATAAAATCACGAACATAAGTCTCTCTGAACTACCCAGAAATTTGATGGTTTTGGATCTACGAAAGAATCACTTAACAASATTAAGTGCCGATTTTTTGCGTACATTTCTGTGAGAGCACCACACTACCACTTTTGAATATGAGTGGTAATGACTGGTTTTGCGACTGCGCTGCACAGCAGCTGCTATACACCGTGCGCGCACATCCGGAGCGCATACCCGATGTCGAGCAGTTATGCTGTGATAATCTACAGAATGTTACTCTCCTAACAGCAATCTTGAGCGAATTATGCCAAACTGAGGATAACATTAAAAGTTATCGGTATATGATTGCTTTGATCATAAACGCWGCGTTAATCATCATCAGCTTACTTCTCATTACCGCGCTCTTCTTTAAATATGAATTCCAAGTGAAAGTCTGGTTATTTAACCGCAACATATTAAGCTGTTGCATCCATGAGCCTGAGCTGGATAAGCACAAAACATTCGATGCTTTCATCTCCTACGCACCCCAAGAGTTTGACTTTGTCAATCACACATTACTGCCACAACTCGAGCAGTGCGAACCATCATTTCGTATATGCACGCACGAACGCAATGGGCTGGCTGGCGCTTGTATAACGGAACAAGTTATCGAATCGGTGGAACAGTCACGTCGTACGATCATTGGGCTCTCGCCGCACTTCATCGAGAATGTGGCGCGCATCGAGTTTCTCACAGCTCACCAGTGCTCGCTGAATGAAGGTCGTGCGCGCAAAATTGTGATTAAATACGGGGAAATTGTCAACAGAGAGTTGTTGGATAAGGAATTGAAGGMATATTTGGACATGAACACATATCTGGTTTGGCAAGATGACCGCTTTTGGGATAAGTTACGCTGTGCCATGCCACATAAAATGGGTAGAAAACGGAATGCCGTTATGCTGCAAGTTGGCGGCAGAAGGTATGTTATGGCACAAAATCGTCATTTGCGTGACGAGAGCGTTTAAATTTGTCGTAGGCTTACTTCATGGTTCATCAATTTGCAGAAGATAAGTAAAAACGTGAGATCAAAAGCGTTGGCGATCGCTACAACTACAGAGGGCATKTTTAGTTTGCATAGAATTTATAAAGTATTTGAACGAACAGTTTAGTAAAAAAAAAAAAACATACTCTTTAACCAAATTAAGAAACTGTTTTATTGTATTAATTTATTTCAGATATTTCGTAAATATAGTTGGATTTGGACTTGCTACTAGACTTTTATTTCTATCGACGTATAGTAGGCTTGATAGTGACTTTATAAAATATCAAACAACAAACATTATCTCAAGGTAGAAACTCTCTGATGGTTGTCATATGAAGGAAGCCTCTACTCTGAACTTACACTTTATAAAGGGTGATCTATTTCGAGGTACCCTAATTTTTTTTAAAGAAAAAGGACAGAATATTCAAATTTTAAGGGTGGAAGTTTATTATCATTTGATAGAATACTCTCTGGTATTTATTTTTTTTAAGGCTATCTCTTTCACTCTTTCATATGTTGTTCACGGTTATGTCTCAGTTGGTCTATCTGTTTTTCGATGACTGATATCGATATCACACGATCTCGGTGGCCGTMTTGCTGAATTTAGCTTGTTTACATACGAATTGAGCCCGATCGCGCCTCATTGCTGAACAAAGTTTGAAAACGTCGGATCTTCTTGGAACTTTTCAAGAATCCATAGAGCGAAGAGATGTGGCATGGTAAGGTCAAGCGGCTTCAGTTCTTGCACAAGCTGTATTTTGTACGCTTTCAATTTCACTTGTATGTATGTTTACCCCTCTCTATTTGAAATATATTACAAATTTGTTGTCTTGAGAAAATTCTAAATTCTAACATTAAATGTAAATTAACTAACTMTTAACTGTTAAAAATTATAAAGTTCCTTTATAAGACCATATCTGCCGAATTATAAAACAACGAGTTGAACTACCATATGTTGGCTTAGGAACTACTATGGTCGTTTACTTTTAGTCTTATAGTTAATACATGATTACATGATTTTTATAGTTTTGTCAAACGAAGATCTAAAGAACTTATAAGCTCATGTATTACTAAAACTAATTTTTGTCGGGTCTATATTGGCATAATGCCCTGTGGTATTTAACCTTAATTACTAAATCCATTTTAAAAAGCTGGCAGCGCTACACCGGCATAGAAGGAGCTTATTTTGAAAGTTTTTAAAGAACTGTAACGATTGGTTCAACACATTTTTTTTAAATCGATTCATTCCAATTACTTTCCGGACAAACCCTGTAGTTTTGTTCACCTAACAGTTGTTTGTATCATCTAAAACTAATTTCGATAGATATAGGATAAATCCGGTTGACTGTTTGTCCGTCAGTCCGTTCGAAACTTGGTACATACTTTATTATTATTTATATAATGTCATTTCATTGCTCTTTTAAACTGAATACGTTCATTTCATTTATATTGGATATAGCAGCGTTAACGTAAGATACACCTAAACAATAAAGCCGGAATATTTCGAATCTTCTTTATATCGAAAACGATGTAACAGYTGATTCAAGTTTTTTCAATAGTCTTTTTTGACAGATCGCGTGATTCGTATCAAGCTGTCATGTTATTTTCGTTTAGTATTATTTGGCAGATCATCCTGAAAGGTCTGAACGAAAATTCGCGTTCATCATAATCAGCGTACTATTCGCATTCAAGAGAGATGATGTCTTGAGACCCAGCATTCATTATTGGAAAATTTTCCACCGTATAGACAATATCCAGCACACAATGAAGAAAATATAGCTGAGACCTTACAAGTACATACATATGTACTTATCTGATCTTATCCAAACTTCAAAGGCGCGTTTATAAATGTCACAGTTGCCCGATCATTACTTTGTTCATTATATCATTGTGAGTGAAGCATTTTTGTGAAAAAATTAATTTTCGTGTGGGTAAATTTAGCTTTCTGAAGAGAAAAAATACAGTTGAAGCAAAGACTTGACTTTATAACGAGTTTTCGAACACTCCCCAGGAAAATCAAGCATCGAGGTTTAGTATGCTAAGTCCACCGAAGACGGTGGACACAATGGACGCCCAAATGAGGTTGTGTTCACAAAATAATTTTGATTGACCAATCAAGAGTCCACTAAGTCCACTGCACACGATGAACCCGCTCAAAAGCGCGGAAAGACGCAACAGTTGGCCGACAAGGTTATGGCGTCTGAATTGCTTCCGCATTCACCGTATTCTCCAGATCTAGCACCCAGTGACTATTTCCTGTTCTCAGATATAACTTCCAGTTTCCTGGGAAGAAATTTTCGCYGAATGAAGAGATGATTGCCGAAACTGAGGATTAATCATAAAATCGTATTGAAAAGTTGGAGGGTGGCTATAATAAGTGTATCACCATTAAACGGAGCTATATTGAATAAAATAAAAGACGAATGGTGCCAAAAAAAAGTGTTTTACTATTACAGGTGGTGTACTTTTCAATTGATTTCAAAACTTAAACTTATTATACTCACTTATTAAAAGATTAAAGACCACAAGTGCGGCCTCTCGTTACTTGACAACAAATAGAAGTTTTGGTAAAAGTTACTTGTAACTATGTATGTAGTATGTTAGGTAGCTGTTGCGAGAGCATAAAAAAAATTGAAGAAAACGAATAATTCAATACTATTGCTTTCTTTTTATCCRAATAAAAGAATAAAATGCCCCATTGTTTTTGGCGTTGTCACCAGTGGCCCAAATGGCTGATACTATGTATTTGAGACAATGAAGAGAAATTGCATTTCATTTGTTGTCTCGTGAGCGCGTTCGGCAATTCTTGCCAAATTTTTCATCGCACAGCTTTGCGTTTATATTTTAAAAATACATACATATATATTTATTTGATATTTGTTATRTTGTTGGGTTGCAACATTTATTTCCATTCAGTTTTAGTTGCTTGCCCAAAACTATGTAGCACTACTTTGACGAATTTCCGTGTTTTGCGTATAAGGGTGTGTGTGTGTGTGTGTTTATTGCCGTCATCAATACGCATCGATCAACATCAACAGCTTCAAAGCCGTCAAATTGAATACTTCACTTGACAAACTAAACGAAAATGGATGAGCTTTCCGAATTGAATAAGTTGCAGTTAAGCAACAAATGTTGGCTGGCCTGGTGAGTACTTAACGTTTCGAATGAAGGAATTGAAGCGACAGGCGAGTTTTGAACATCAATTTGAAAATGTAAATTTTTATGTGAGTTTTTAAGTAAAGGGAAATTTCTAAATAATCTATTTATTTTTTTTCTTGATAAGCATTCACTGCAGCTCAGGTGATGCTGACATCGACTAAATTGGTCAATGTCGATATTCTTCATGTTGCTGGTTTTCGGCCGCGACCTCAGCCTGCTTGTGAGTTCTAGTCAAGCAACATACACGTGATGCTGTTTGAGGTCTTTCTAAGTCACCATTTTCTGCGCTGTAATTGGTTCTTTCTTCGTTAATCTGCATAGCAGTTGCTTATTTACAGTTTTGGAACTGAATTTTCGGCGATTCGTGTGTTCTTGGTAATTGCTTGATGTTATTGAGTGAAGGAGTTCGAGATTTGCCAGGTTTTAATTTCATGCAATAGCGTCGACTTTATGCATGCGGATACTTCATACTGATCTGAGTTCACCTTCGAGATTACGGTCCTCAAAACATGACATTTGTTTTGTTTCCCCTACAGTTGACATCCCGTTCTATTCCACCGCAAGTTATTATAATGATTTTGAGCTACCAGAAACTGTCAACGAACTCTATCTAGTGACTGTATGCACTTATAGAATATGCAATTTATAGTTTTTGGTACTGCGAAAATATATAACAGGTTTAAAGGTATACTACTGTAACAAAACAAAAAAAAAAAAAAAAAAAAAAAAAAAAAAAAAAAAAAAAAAAAAAAAAAAAAAAAAAAAAAAAAAAAAAAAAAACAACTGCGTTCATAATTTCAAATTCTTAATTTATTGTTCAAAAACTCAACGAAATTCCCTTTGGTGTGTTGTAATCCTCGAAACAGTTAATATAAATTTTCGGAAAAGCATTCAATGTGCGTAGCGATCCACATTTGGTGTATACAGTTGACTCTAAACAAGAGCGGATTTTAAGTATCTGTTAAAAGATAGGGATTATAAAAGTATTTTTCCATGGTAAGCTTGCATATAGACGTTTGCCATTCCCTATCAGAAAGGTTAATGGTTATTTTTGATTTTGGTGGATTCAGGTCTCGAACTATAACAACGTAATAACATAGTGGTGCTTATCTACAACTACTATAACACAGCGATGGATTTTCGAAATTATAGAAGGAATGAAAAAATTGGTCGATGATGAAACATTCGGCTTATTGTAATATGCTTTTGTGTGAGTGAGTGAGTGAATGGAATTTATTGAATTCAAATATAATATAAAGACTTCAGGATAGGTATTGGCGACATCTAAAATTTTGCAATTATATTATATATAAAAATGAGTCACAAAATGTGTTCGTAAGCGCAAAATTCAACAACGCCTGGACCAATTTGGCCAACTCTTTTTTCTAAATGTTCGCTGAGACTCAAAGATGGTTTTTACAGCGAAAAAAAATTATAATTGCCGGAAAACCATTAAAAAAGCCCTGTTTTCCCATGTATACGAACGAATGTTTGTTTGTTA
>NW_017536563.1:140119-141895 GCF_001853355.1 Bactrocera latifrons
AAAAAAATAAAAATAAAAATAAAAAAAAATAAAAAAAAAAGAAACATGTTGAAAATTACTCAGTGAAAATTTTATGTGTGGTTCACACAAAGTGATCAATTACAGATTGCAATTTGTTACGATGCCACAACGAGGTCGCTCTAATATCGGTCGGCGTTCTTTTTGGAATCAACATACATTGGCAGCCCAAGGCACATGACCGAGTGCTATCAGGATGCGATCGTCACAATGTCACAGCCCGACTTTTCAAACAACATTTGCGATGTTTGACGGATTTTATCGTGAAGCAACGTATACTTGGTGCTGTTAGATTCAAGATGTTCTCTGTTGAGTGGCAAAAGAGAGTTTTGCTGCACGCACACATTCTTCTTTGGACAGTGGATGGTGCATCCACCACATCAAATTGATGAAATAATTTCTGCGGAAATTCCTGATGCAGAGAAAGATCCAATATTATACGAAGTGATGAAAACTAATATGGTTCATGGACCTTGCGGACACCGAAATCCCACTTCGGTTTTTTTATCTGACAATAAATGCACGAAACACTATCCATTCGGAAACACAAACTGGAAATTATGGATATCCATTCTAGACAATAGCAGAACATTCAGCATTCAATTTATAAGAGTGAATATCGAAGTTGACAACAAGGATTGTACCATATTCGATATTATTGTCTAATTCACATTAAAAACTCATATCAATATTGAGTATGATACGATCGATACGTGAACTGCAATAAATCGCTTTGCAGGATATTTATTTTTGCAACTCATAAACCTTTTCCGACTATTGTGCGTCTCTCTACATTTGGAGAATGGCTAAAGAATGTATTTCAACCCCGAGAATAGAGTACAACCGGTGAAAACACCGCCAACAATAAAATTAACATTTACGAGGTTTTACTCAACTTACGTCTGTGATCCATTTGCGAGAACATTGCTTTATTCGGAAATACCTTGATATTATACATGGAATGCAATGTGGAAGAAATAGTTTCGCAGAAAGTAAGGCCAACCAGTAGATGGACATCCAGTGTTACCAACTGGACGCATTTACACAATCCACACGAAAAGCGGTTCAACTTTATTTGAATCATTGCGTACTGTGAATGGTACGGTGAGTGTAAGTTTTGGAAAAGCAAGCCAGCAAATACAATTGCTGGAACATGATAATCACTGGAATCAAACAATGGACGATTCGATAGCTACTTCGAATGCAAATGAAGTTCGCGAACTTTTCGCGATGATTATTGCGACATATCAGCCTTCAAATCCGCGTCAGTTATAGGATACGAACAAAAATGGCATTGCTGAAGACATTTTACATCGTATTCACTAAGAATTGGAAATGGGTCAATTCCGGTTTATACTTCCGGTGGTTTGATATCAATTTTATCTGCCGTTTATCATCACGAATGTTCGTACATCGGCCAAATTATCGTAACGACGATAGCTGCCAAAAATACCGATGTTATTGACCTAAACTGGAAGATCCGAAGATAAATTCCGGGAGGTTTGCGCTCATACAAATCGATCGATCGTCTTGGTAATGAAGACGATGCCATGAATTATCCAGTGGGATTTCTAAATTCTTTGGAGAGGGTTGGTATGGCTCCACATTATTTGCGTCTCAAAGTTATATCTGCCATTGGAACACTACTGATTATGACGCACCTATCGAATACAAGGGGATAGAATGCTTGATTCTACGAATTCCTCTGAGTTGTAACGATTTGCCATTCTAGTTCTAACGTATTTCGTTTCTAGTGAA
>NW_017536563.1:142225-151462 GCF_001853355.1 Bactrocera latifrons
CACCAAGATCTCTCGTGACTCCGGTAAATCCGTTCCATATATAGAAATTTGTTGATAGTCAAATAGAATCAATAGTGAAAAAATGTACTAACAGTAATTAGACAGAAATTATTTAAAGTGGGTGCAAACATATTGTGGATAAATAATTGTACAACTTTTTAATTTAAACTTAGCGCGAAAACCCAATCGTTGTATGTAAAACGCATTTTGCGATTTTTACGATGAGCGAAATTATTAAACAAAAAAACAAAAAGCGTTAATTTCGGTTGCACCGAAGCTAAATACCCTTCCCAGAAGCTATATGCTATAGTGATCCGATCTGAACAATTCGGATTTTATCGAAAATTATATTGTTACCTTAAGCAGTAATCCATGCCAAATTTCGTAACGATACGACGTCAAATGCGAAATTTTTCCATGCAAGCCCTTGATTCCGATCGTTCGGTTTGTATGGCAGCTATACGCTATAGTGAGCCGATCTGAACAATTTCTTCGGAGATTACATTGTTATCTTAGAAAATAATCTATATCAAATTTCGTGAATATATCCTGTTAAATGTGAAAGTTTTCCATTAAAGAACTTGATTCCGATCGTTCAGTTTGTATGGCAGCTATATGTTATAGTAGTCTGATATCGGCAGTTCCGACAAATGAGCAGCTCCTTGAGGAAAAAATGACGTGTACAAAATTTCAAAACAATATCTTAAAAATTGAGAGATTAGTTCGTATATATACAGACAGACAGACGGACATGGCTAAATCGACTCAGTTCAACATACTGATCATTTATATATACTTTGTAAGGTTTCCGACGCTTCCCTCTGGGTGTTACAAACTTCGTGACAAACTTAATAGACCCTGTTCAGGGTATACAAAAATTCCATTGATTGTGCTGTGTGCTGAATCAAATTTCTGCAGCTGAAACTTTCATAATGTTGGTAAAGGCCTTTGTTGATAATTGTTTGTCGGGAGCAAGTGTTATTGATTGGAGTAAATTATTCAAAAAGAGTCGAGAACGCGTTGACGACGAACCACGTTCAGGAGGGATGTCAACATCAACTGAAGAAAAGATGTCAAAAATGTAAAGAAATGTACTTGAGAATCGACGATTAAAAGTCGGAGATCTTACTGGCGTCGTTGAAATATCGGAAGCGTCAGTGAAAACCTTTTTAAAATTGGTTAGATTGGTTCCAAAATAACTAAATTTTTATGAAAATTAGCGTCGCGTTAATATCTGTAAAACAATGCTTTCCAACTACCAGAATGTCATGAAATGTATTTTTCTTAACGACGAGTCTTGGATCTGCGTTTACGATCTAAAAAAAGATGATCAGTTAGCCTAATATCGGGGCGGGCCGAAACCGAAAAAAAAATCAAAGCGGGTCAAAATTCAAGGTTATGTTGACAGTTTTCGAAATTAATGCTCCGGGAACTTCTTATCCGTTTGAGTAAGTTTGAGTAAGTTTGCTTAAGGTAACATTTAGAATTTACTTTCATACTTTAAAATATGCTTTGAGGGTTGTGTAAGATATGTTTTTGCGGAAAGATAGAGCCTAAAAAGTAGTTATTGACTTATATTTTAAGAGGAGGGTCACAGAATTTGCTTTGAATTGCATTAAAGCGGATATATAAATATTCTTTTGAAGTCTTATAACTTTAACAGAATGCAACGTTAATCCTGATAAGCTGTGTACTTTATAGGTATCAGATCAAAATCCATAGGTGAAAGTCAACAGCTGAATGGCATTTTAATAATATTTGTAAATTGTTTGAATAAAAATTAATGGTATGCAAACTTTACCTTTATTAAACCCACAGTTGGTACAAAATCACCATTTACTAAATAAAAATTTAAGTAAGTTATTTTTAAAACTGCTTCAGAATATTAAATTGGTGAATGAAATGAATATATAATATACTGGAAACTAGTAATGTCTTCAGAGGTATGGAAAGACGGGTCTGGAAATTTGTAAGTTTAGTATATCGTACATGCCATTAATAAAAAGACCGTAATGTTTTGTTCAATACATCAGGAAGAAATCTATTTGTTGAGTTAGTAATATTGAAAWTTGAATTTTCTAAAGGCTAGTGTTGAGTTAATTTCAGCCTCTATTATGAAACATCACCAAATGGATTGCGGCTTCGCCTATGCCCGAAATATGCCCTTCTCTAGTACTCGATTCCAGTTTAGGAAAATTCATCAAGAACTTCATCTTGTGATAAACGGAAAACTCGTCTCCAGAGTTTTAGACGAGCATATGCGTTAACTCGGACCACTATCTTTTTGTAGCCAAGATGCGGCACTTGCCTTTGGGCAGAAAAAAACGCACGTCWACGAACACATGAAGGAAGKTTCGGCGWCGAGAAGTTGCAATCACAACAGACAACAGTACTGTTTTTCTGCTCGACATGCACTCCTCCTTTCTGAGATCACTCTTCACTATAAGGGAACTGTAGGATTACATGGGAACGATGAGCTGTACGAGTTATACGACGACATCAACATAGTTAATCGAATTAAAAAACAGCGGCTGATAAAGTCTCAGTACCCGCAGGAGAAAGCAGGGGAAGGAGAAGACCAGATGGAGAGCATTTCCTTTAGAAAGACCAGATGGAGATTTACAATTGGCGCCAAACAGCGCAAAGGAAGAACRACTGGCGCGCTGTTGTAAACTTGGCTATAACCGCAAAAGCTTTTCGAATATATTAATAAAAATCACACAATTTGATTATAAATTTAATCTAAAGAGTTCCTCATAGCATTTTTAGAGAGTTACCGAAAATCAGTATTACTATAGAAAACGGCTGTTTAAACTGATACTTTGTTGTAAAATATGTATATATATATAATTAGCATAATAAATTTTAACTTCGAATGGTAATGGGGCGTTATAACATATTCGATGCCTTTCAAGCACTATCTCTACCATTGCGGTGTGCTTTTAGCGAATTGGCCATTTGTACTCCAGTTAGGTTCTCCAAATATTTGTTTGGACACAAGGTAAATGGTGCATCGTGCAGCGTTCGTTACACGATCTTTTGAAAGAAAATATACGTGTATCTCAAAATTTGAGAGAAGTGCTAAAAGTAATAATTATAATATTATATTTCACTACTAAAAAGTTCCAACAGGTTTATGGAGACTTTTGAGTTTGGTATATTTGTGAGAGAACTCGTCGAATGTGGCGTGGAATTCACACAAAAAGCTACAAAGCAGTAAGCGCTCAATAAGTGCTCACAATACTGCTTAAATAAAGTTCGTATAAGAGAGTTGAAATAATCTAAAAACGAAAGACTCTCAAAAGAGAGATGGAAGAGTATGAAAAGACGTAGAATTTCGCTTCGAACTTTTTTAATATTACAAAAAGGTGAAAAATAAAAGTATATTAATTTTATATACACATTCTATTAAATGTTGTCTAATGTTGTCATGCTTGTTAATTCGTGTATTGTGGCCAACTGATACAAAAATTGCCATTATTCTGACTTCTGTTCTATCACTAAAAGACAACGTTATTTTTTACTCCGAAGGCTGAGCCACATGCGTTTTTGTTTTCTAGAAACTCATATACTATTAAGCACAACTTGTAGCTTTTTAAACTCAGCGAGAGCGTCATTTMCATTTTTATATTTAAATTATTATTCTAAAATTATGAAATGCTCGCGAACTCTCAAATTGGACGCAGTTTTTACGATATTTGAATGTTTATATCAAATCCGCTCTTCGTACTKGTACTTCAAGCTCGCTGTATATCTCTATTACTCTCTCAATATCTCTGTAATTTCACCCACCACTGCTCAACCGCCCACATATTCGCAGTATTACCATAGTACTGCTTTGAGTTGACCGTTAGCTACCTTAACCTTTTGCTTGTTACCTCTCGCTCTCTCTCATACTCAKTCACCTGTCGTTCGTCAGCTCTATTTTAGTGTGCCACATAGACTTCGTCGGTCGTTATTTCATTCAGCACTACTCACGAAATAAGCAAATTCCGTTACTGCTGTGTTCGTTGGCTTAACCGAACCACAAACACCGTGTACGAATGTAATCGTTGACGCTACTTTGACATCGTTTACCGTTAAACAACACGATGTCCTTAAATGTCAGTTGCTATTGTATTTTTTTCCAAACAAAATTCAGTTTGTGCTCATCCGTCGGAGTGTTTTGGTGTTCGGTGATGACGCGAACGCATCAACGCAACGCGCGTGTTATATTCGATATAGCCTCTACAGCGTTAGCTGCGTGTCACCCTTTGTGCGTGCGRCATACAGCACCAAAAGTGTCGCCTGAAAATTAAGTGAAAGACAATGCAGTGAAGTTTTAATAATTAGAATGTTAGCATCGGCATTTTATTTTGACACCATTTTTTATTGAACGACACGCATGTGTTTCTTGGGTAGACGAAGCGAAGTTCTACAACAATAAATTGTGAGGAAAAATGCTAATTTGTTGCAAGTGCAGCATAAGTGTGTGTAGATTGAAGGCTGTAAGTGCAAGATAATTAAATGCTAATGAAATACGTACATACATATAAAAAATAAATATGCATAAAAAATTCATAGAAACCAGAAAGAAGTGCGAGGCAGATATTGGCATAAAGGAATAAAATACATGCGTGCCTCTTGAAGTTGCATGAATGAAAAATAAACATATCAAGAGAAAATAAATAAAAAATACATACATATACATACATACATATCTGCAAAGTTTTCAAAAGTGACAAGAAAAAACMACAACAACAAACGAAAAAGTCGAGTCAACTCCACTTAGAATATGCCAACGTCTTAAGCCACACGTGTGTCGTTCTACGAAATTGCTGGAGTTGCTGCTATGGAAAGTTAATAAACGTGTTTAAACGGTAAATTTCATTCAAAAGTGTGTGCGTGCGTGCGTGTGTGACATATGTAGAATATATGTAAATATATGTRTACATATGTATATATTTTTCGTCTTATACTAGTGTGCGTGCTACTGCTGCACACACCGATACATACATACATACACAGTTTGAGTGCTAAGATAAGTTAATCAAAAATCGTGCAGTGATGAAGGACAATAAGCGCCATTCGAATAACTTTCACTTTTCGCCCARATGGAGTATAATTTGTGCCTGTGTCAGTTTATAGTGGTGTGCGTGCTAGCCTAAGGTKCTGTTGACTGGTCACGTAAGTTTGTCTTATTAGCATTTGTTTTCGGGCAATTGGATGTGAGAGATAAAAGCGTTTTGTGAAGAAAGATTCGAATTGCAGTTGTGGGGTGGGTCAAATGTGAGGTTATGTGCGATACTTTTGTATGAGCAGCAGTTCTATAGAGCTTAGTCACAATTTGGTCGAACATTTATATTGAAGGTTGCCGATAAACGACTTAAGCATTTTTATCAACATTTTTTTGTAGACTCAGCGTATGTATGCAATATTTCTAGTATAGTCTTAGGATGRATTYTCTTATTACGAAACTAYAGATTATCTATTCAATGGAATAATAATTAATTTGGTACATACATATGTATATGCAAACAGTAAGCTCTCCGCYTACCTTCAAGCTGTTATTTTTTACATCCGATCTCACGAACATCATAGTTCCTAACGGTTATCAGTAGAATAAGTAAGAAATATTGGTGAGTCGGTTTGTTGCGATCGCTGTCAAGACAGTGTCTGAGCATGTAGGACACATTTTTCGAATGGCAGCCAATCCTCGACACTGACAATCCTTAATATATCTTTTTGACATTTGAAAGTGCCTTACAAAAAAAATATCAAGCTCTTTCGAAACGGCTTTTAAGCTTCTTAAAGGTGAAGATTTTCGGATGGTTCCGATTTTCGGATTGTTAGAACAGCTATCTATCAATGGGACTATACAGAATCGATGCACTGATGAGTTCTCATCGCAAATATTTTAATTATTTAATACCAGTAAAAATTGTGGGCACGGGGCTCTGTTAAAAACCAAAGATACTTYCAGAAAAAAGTTTGTGTGGGTTAACCTCTAAAATCAAATAATAATAGTTTTTATTCTGCGACATACTATTTCTTTCCACATTTCACGACAATCCCTTCAATAAATTAGTATGATATATTTCATGCTTTTTGTGTTGCATTTCTGAAGAACACTAGTTTTGAAGGATACCCAAGAGATGGCAGTGTTTTTTCCTTTGTATTTGTTACTATGCGTTACTCTTTCTGCCATCAGACCAAGAAACCCAAATTTTTGAGAGGATTATGTTGAAGTTTTCCTAAAGCAAATTATTCCATTGATTGTGTACGACACYGAGGGTCATACGCTTACAACTAAACTTTTTCAAAAACAGCAGTAGATGTTTGCTAGGATTTATGAATTGAATTGGAAAAGTAGGTTTTCTCGTAATCGTCTTATCATTGCTTGTTGATTGGCTGGTGTTTTGTGAACGTGAAAGGCGTTCAAACTGTTTTTAGATGTGTCCTAGATTATTTAGCTTTACGCACTTATCTTCCGTTTCTCAAGCTATAAGCTTAGTATCCAGCTCTCAAGAAATGTAAAAAMTTCATATAAAAAACGCTTAAGAAGCGGTCAAGAAACTTTCTTGCGATAAATTGACTTGTGCTAGTATGCAGCTCTAAAGTAATCTAGTACTAATTTTTAATACATTTTTTCAATAAAATGCGAATATGGCAAACYTGGTTTTGCGAAGAAACATCAAACCAACAGTTGTTTCTTGAACGAAATTCAAAGTAATCGTTAAATTCATCATAAATTAGTTAAATTCGTTATTATAAAGAATATTTCATTTTGAAATGTTGTATAAAACTTACCAATCATCAAYAGCATTCCTTAAATTGCAATGAAAATATTTATGTCACTTCACACATACATACATAAATAATACGCGCAGAGTTCTTTGTTTACTCTCTCTTGCTCTTCTAATGTGGATCATTCACAATGCGTAACCAGCTGTCAAAATTACTTGAGAAATAATGTATTTTTTCTTGAGCAATTACTTGAGAGCTGGACACCAACTTRTATTTGCCAGAGATTGATGGAATTTAGTTCGCTGTTAATTAAATTGACCCTTTGAAGAAGTAGTTTCAAAAACCACTCGACAAAAGTTTGTAAATATCAATTTTAGGAACTTTTTTTCTTTGGTGTTTGGTAACTGTTTTTGGTTGTTTGATTAATAAAGCGGCACATTTGGTTGATTCAATTCCGCTATGTACTATACTTTAGAAGTTAARCGAATCAGTTTGGCAGACTTTTGTTAGACTGAACTTAGACTAAAGGTTGCTATCCAGCTCTAAAGTAATTGCTCAAGAAAAAAATACATTATTTCTTCAAGTAACTCTGACAGCTGGTTACGCATTGTGAATGATCCACAGTAGAAGAACAAGAGACAATAAATAAAGAAATTAAACTTTGTGTGTAATATATATGTGTGTATTTGTGTAATAACATATATATTTTCCTTGCTATTTAAGGAATGCTGTTGATGATTGGTAAGTTTTATACAACATTTCAAAAATAACTATACTTCATAATAGTGGTTTTAACTATTTTGGAATGAATTTAACGATTACTTTGAATTTCCTTCAAGAAACAATTGTTGATTTGATGTTTCTTCTCAAAACCACGTTTGCCATATTCGCATTTTTATTGAAAAATTATTAAAAATTAGTACTAGATTTCTTTAAGGCTGCATACTAGCACAAGTAAATTTATCGCAGGAAAGTATCCCGACCGTTTCTTAAGCGTTTTTTTATATGAAGCTTTAACATTTCTTGAGAGCTGGATACTAAGCTTAACGATCATACAATATAAGTTATCATAAAGRAAACGAGATAAATTTTCTTTTAAATTTTCTTAAAATGTTGGGCCAACATTCCTATTCCATTTAATATATGTTTGTAATATATTAATACCGTTCATCTAAAAGAGAGTGATTCATGAGGAAGAGCCTTAACTAACTTGAAATTTATAAAAAACATCGAGTGCGCCAAAAAAAGTTTTCTCTATAATAACATTAAATTCAAAATATAATATATGTGTGTTTACCACTGCGTAACAAAGTTGTGTTAGACCATAATTCTAATAAAATGTGCCATAAAATATAAATGATGAAGAACTTAATAATAAAGAAAGAAGTTAAACTTTATAGTGACCCCAATAAAAAAAGCATATTAAAAGTAAGGTACGATACCCGTGAGCGCAAGTAATTAAGCTGTTGTGAGCCATAAAATGTGTCTAACAAAGTAGAATTCTTAAAAAAAATGTAGCGAACGTAATGAATAATAAAACAAAAACAATTTTAGAACTTCCTAAATAGCTGTTATGGGTGTGTTATTTCTATAGCTAACCAACTTTGAAATTAATTCACTTTACATATGTGTGCTTAGAAAGCAGGAAAGGAAGCATAAATAGCATAAAAATAGTTGACCAAATTGATTTTGTTGGCGACAGTCCTTGTTTGATTTATATTCGGCTTCGCTAATTGACGGTTAGAGTCCGACGACTCTTGAAAAATAGTTTTAGAGGCGAAACTAATGCCTAATTTAAGCAATCAAATCCATTACTTCTTTTCCTTATGGTTTTTTTTGATGGCGAATGTTCAATGAGCTAGTGAATGAACAATTTAATCAATTATCTCCATTTTATTTTTAAAATTTTACCAGAAAACGTGTTTAACCTGCTATGTTCTGATAATGCGTGAGAAATCTTTGGAAATAATATGAAGTTAGCTTTGGCTGGCAAATTTGGAGTTAATTGAAAATAGCTACTTTTTTTTAGTAAATTTCGAAGAACTTGACTAAATACCAAGTTTAATTAAATTTTGCACTACGAAGAATCTTAACTGCAACAGATCTGATAAGTCCATATATTCAAATTTTAAGCCACTGAATTACTAGCCCTGCAGTTAAATTATATAGTCAGTCGACTGCYTTGTTTGAATACAAGTAATTGTTGTTTTGTACAAGATGATGTCAAATAAAAAAACAACTATCACACATCCTGCAGAGACAAATAGTTCGCACCAGTTCGAATAATTACCAAGCAAGTAAGGAAAGACTAAGTTCGGTACAAACGAACATTTTATACTATTGCAACTAGAAAGAATCAAAGCCAGGGAAATAGAAGTAATTTAAATATAAAGCCACCCGGTAGCTCGAAAAAATGTGTTTCCATTCCAAAAACAAATGATGTTATTTTACAGCTCTATAAAAACAATTTTTTTTTCCAACGATACTTTTCCGTAGTTAGTAAGCGGAAAC
>NW_017536563.1:151711-152873 GCF_001853355.1 Bactrocera latifrons
TTTTTTTTTCTTAATATTTATTGTGTTTCCATTAATATTAATAAGTGTGAATATTCTATTTGGCATTGTGTTGGTGTGATGAGGAAGCATTTGACTCCAGAAAAACCCATGTATYCAAAATAGCTGTTTTCARCTCAGAAATCGTATTAAATTGGCCATAAYAKKCGTAMRCCTTTCTTACCAGCCATCCCCAGATGTTTTCAATAGGAATCAGGGGAACAAGCTGGTCATTGCAAAAGATCGATATTTTTACGTTGTAGCCGCGCTTTCATTGACCTGCTCGTATGGATTCTTGTGTTGTCTTGTTGAAAAGAAAACTATTTTTGCGGATACTGTTGCTTCTAATACTTCCTGGTATTCGGAACTATTCATTTGGCAAGAAGGGAATGCCAACGTGGAATGAAAAAATAGCGAATCAATGTTGGCTCATGAATATGATATGTTAGTTGAAAAGCATTAAACAGCAGTTTGTCGCWCTTCAGAAGGTACTCTAGTCTTGAGGCCCGAGTTTCGAACGTTTTTGTTTTTTATGGGGTTAATTTTCACAAAAAAAAAAAAAAAATCTTTTTTTTTGCATTTTCGTTAAGTGTGATATCTTAAAAATATTATCTGAAAATGTCACGTTGATTCGATAATTAGTTTTTGGGTTATTTGACAAATAACAAAGTGAGCTCGGGCACTTCAAAGCACTAGTGTGAAACTTTAAACGCGTTTTTCTCTATGTTTTTTGAACTGGTGATAACTGTAACTCGAAAAACGCTCAGCAGATTTTAGTGAAATATATACAGCTTTTAGAATACATAATAAACTCGGCCCTGATGAAGGATTTTTATTTTTCCAAAAATTTCGATTTTTTAAGGCCAAAAAATTTCCTTAGGCCGCCATTTTGTTAATTTTTGAAAAAAACAAAAAATCTTCGATCAGGCCTAGGATTATCTATTTATAAAACTAATTTTCTTTGTTCGATTGATTTTAGATGAATCTCCAAGGACTTATGGTTGTCACCGCAAGTACCTTTTTTTGAAACAGGGTCAACACAAACAACTTAAGTTAGGAAATAAAATATTTTTTTTTTTTTGGAAAATTTCGTGACCTCATGTCAACACATTCTATAATATTGCTATATTACTATTTTTCTAAAATAACACAATTTAATAGAAAA
>NW_017536563.1:157091-172702 GCF_001853355.1 Bactrocera latifrons
TCGATGGTATTAATTGCGTTTTGGCTTTAAATTCGGTCACAATTGTGGTTRGATGCGATAGGGAGTTATCGTCGTGAAAAATTCTTGAATTGTTCTTCCACAATTCCGACCGTTTTCGACGGATGTTGACCATATGTCATATTTCCGGACAAATTCGTGATTCATCAAACCACAAATATCGAAAAAAACAATGGGCATCACTTTGATTTTTGAGCGGCTTTGGAGTGGTCTTTTTGATTTCGGCACATTTTTTCCCCTCCATTCCGATGATTGTTGATTTGTTTGCGTGTCAAACTCATAAACTCATGTCTCGTTTGCAGTTATAATGCTCTCCACGAATGCGGAATCGGAATTTGAAAGTTAAGCATGTCCAAAGAGATCTGTTTACAGTACTCTTTAAAAAAAAAAATTACCTGTGTCGGGACGCTTTTCATACCCTAAATATCCACCAAAATCATTCGAACGGACTCGCGAATCTAACATTTGAATGCGATTTTGAAGCACCATATCCTTCGCTGTTTTGATATTTTTATCAGTTGAAGAGGCCGTCGTTCGTTCAGAACGAGACATGTCTTCAACAATCTCTCGACCGTCTTTGAAGGCTTTGTACCATTCGTGGGCTTGTGTTTTTAATAAAACTGAATCTTCGTAAGCCTTTCTAACATTCGCAACGTTTCCGCAAATAAAATTTGGTTAGAAATACAAAATTTGAGACGAGYTCTTTGATCGATTGTGTATCCATTGTAAATATCGCAACGCAGTACTGAGGTGTACCGACTTAAGCACCTGCTGTTAACGAACTGGTTTGACAGATTGCGGTCATATTTGACATAAGGGGTATTCAGACCGAACTTGTTAATCTGGTAGTTCGTTAGTTGATACTTCGTTAAAACACTTAACTKTGAACATACTTTTTGCTGTACATCAGTAGTGGGTGTAAATTTTGTTTCAAAACAGCTGATTMAGTTATATTAAATACTTACTTTTGAAAAATTTGTCAAAAAGTAATTTGTAGTAGACAGAAAATGTATTTTGCTGAATGAATTAAGTTAACTTTTGAGGCAACAACGCAAACAAAATTGCTGAAAGATGTTACCAAGTAACGAAAAAACTATCATGCGTGCCAGTMTGGTACTTCGTTACTCGGTAAAATGATAATCTGGTAATTTTACAAAACAAAACCCACATAAAAAACTACCGAGTAATGACTAACGGATTAACAAAGCTGGTCTGAATACCCSTATAGTATTTTAGTACAGTCCTTCGAACCTAGTAAAATACATTTGTTTGAAATACCATAACCCGGGCAATTTAAATYACAATTTTCGGTACTGTCATGATCAGTTGAGTCGACTTAGGCATTTACGTCTGTTTGTCTGTCGAACCAGTTGCCAACATTTTGAGATTCTACTCACTCACCACTTTAGGCTAAACAAAGCTGCCATTCAGACTGATCGACCTAAATCAAGTAATTATATGAAAAACTTTAGTGATTTAGTACTTTTTTCTACATTGACGACCTTCGGATGTGACGGAAATTCCGTAGCACTTTGGGCTAGGCAGCTGGGAAGAATACCTTTTTGTCTTCCATAGTGATTAAAAAAAAAGTAACCCTTGGCGATCCACACGCAGATGTCTTTTGTTCTTACGTTAATTAATCTTTTCTGCGGTGACTTTAGTACTTAAGTGCCAAGAAATATTCCTGTGAAAGTCGAAGTGTGCAGTCGAAATAAACCTTTTTTTCTAATTTTTTGTAATAATTCTGTAATATAGAAACACCACTCGAATTTTCCTATCTCGGCGAAATTTAGAATTATATATCTATGATCAAATTAGAATATTTTTTCTTGCTCTTTCTTTTAGAAATCATGTATGAAARGGCTGCTCTTGATAATCTAAAAGTTTTATATACATTTAGTTTGTTAAAAATTAGTTATGGCAGTTTTAGAGGTCTGTTCATCAACAAAAATATAAAAATTAATAAGCCGCTTGACTAAAGTTAATAATTTCTTGAATCGTTAGATATTAAAGTATAATATAAATTGAAAATAACTTCCAAACTCGTTTAAAAAACAATGTCTGCAGCGCAAATTTTCCTCAATTTAAGCACGCACACTCACGCTGARTTTCATTCGAATGCCCGTACTCATGCACACCCACACACACACACACACAAGCAAATGAGTGTAAGTTATATTAAGCACCGTAATTTTATTTGCACGCCATTTTGGATACTTTGTTTTACACAGCTTTTCGTTTTGCATTGCTTTCTTTCCACTTTAAAGCGCTTAACGTAACGGCTAGCTACTTTGGAGGCATTAAAGTGTCAACTTGACATTCATCGCTTTATGGTGAAATGTGAGCGCGTGAGCATGAGTACCGTAATTTGCACGCAACAGCAGCAAAATGCGAATGCGTTTAATGTAAAACAACAACAACAAACGGTAAAAGAAAGGAATCATGTCGTGCCTGTCTAAGCGTCCGTTTGCGGCATTAAGCACTGAAAATCGCTATTGCGTTGACACTTTGAGAAACTTTTAAAAGCAATTTACTTACTGGCGCAGTCATTCGCCGCTTAGGCCTAGTCCAACGCTTGACCTATTGACCTATGTAAATCGATATGACTGGGTAAAAAATACGAAATATAAACACGCTGGTTGATGCGCAAATGCTCGCCAACCTCAGAACTTTGTAGCGAAAAATTTATTTACGAGCTTAAAGAATGATGAGTTTACAGTGAGTRAATAAATAAATAAATAMGTAAGTAAGTAAATAATTAAATATCGAACTGTTGTCAGTTTGGAAAGTAACTCAAACTGTGCACTTCTAGCGAAGTTTTKGCGGAGGCATGCAGTCGAGTAGCACTTTGTAAGTTTGCCTTGGTGCAGCCGTTACAAGTGTGCTTCAATACCACTTTTTCTATATAGCTGAGAGTCAATTAGAGATTGCCTGAAATTTGTGGAATTGTAATTTGTTGTCTACGTTACAACGAAGAATGTTGCGAGGCAAAGAAACTGTCCCTGTAGAAGGACAAAAAGGCAGATTGCRAAAATTTCTTCCCGTTACAGTTTTTGAGTGAGTTTGTTAGAGAAATAATTTAGTTCATTAAAGTTATTATGAAAGCTKGATAGTTCAGTTTGTTTGTGGCATAAGGTGTCAAAATATTTTCTCCATCATTTTTAGAAAAATAGGTAATTGTCATATACTGGGTAGTCGAAAAAGTCTTWTCATATTTTGTCAATAGATGCCGTTGTAGTCGTATATCTCCAGTGCTACCAATTACATTGTGTCATATAGTGTTGGATAGGTGAGATTTTAAGCTTAAAATTAAAAAAAAAAARKTWMMRKTKKTYMAAAAWKRRKKRAAWTWATAAAGTAAATAAATTTTTGTATRAAAAAGCGAAGWATGCCACGCAAGTCACCAATGATATTTGTTAAGTTTACGGAGACGATGCTGTATCAATTCGTGTAGCATAAATGCCGATTTRCACAGATGGAAAAGTCTCTATTGAAAAAATGGCAACAAGTGTTCAACTAAATTTATGTTTGTTAATTTATTTGTTTATATAAATATAAAAAATGGGATGAAATTTGATGACATATATGAAAATACTTTTTCGACTGCCCATTTTAGATACAGAAATGGATCGGTGAAGAGAGTTGCGCAAAAGAACTGTGTTTAATTTTTTGTATACACTTTAAGCACGTATACCCATAACGCATTATAATTACTGGATTTCTGGGAATGTTTGTGGAGTTTCCGTTAAATATTTCTTACTTGGAAAACGAAGATGAATTATGAAACCCCATTAAGAACAAATTGTCTCTGCTTAATTTTGGTTTATTTTGGTAGTAGACTAAAGTAATCCGTTTGGTGGAAAATCCCTTTATAACATTTGCATTGAAACTAGAAAATTATGCCACTTAGTTGTGGTCTTCTTTACTATATTCAGATAAAAAACGTATAATATATCTAATGGATGATAATATATTGAATAAATGGAATTTTCACTTGGACCTTAGTCGCTAATTTTAATTTTCTTTAAACCGCGAAAGGTATATTTTAATATATAAAACAATAATTATTAATTTCTTGTGAAATTCATTAATAATGTTTCCATTATCGTTTTCATATCTCTTACATACTCGCACATTCGACTTGTTCAAACGAAATAAGCTGAGCTCGAACTGAATATAAATCATATACATTTTAGTTGTAATTCTTGTAGAAAAAAATTCAAGGAATTAAAGGAATATTGTTTTTAAACAAGATTCAGAGGTCTGTAGATCGGAGGACGCATCACTAAGCTGTCAGTTTGATACTAAGTTAACTGATTTTTTGTGAATAATACGATGATTTCAGTAATGAGTGGTAGTGTCGAGTGTGATAGAATTTGTCATGCATTGGTTTATGTTATTGAAAACTATATTATAACAATATCTACTTACACAATAAGTGCCTTTAATATGCCTTTTAATATTTAGTGACAATTAAAAATCAGTTAACATCCATTGCAAGGAAAATTACTCATACGCCCCATCCTCTTTTATTTGCAAGGAGTTGCTAAGGTATTATTAGGTTAGCCTTAAAACTGTTCTTTTAATTTACTTGCCAGTTGCAAATGAATGGCGTTAAATTTAAAATATTTGGGTTACTAAAATTGTGGTGAACTTTTAATTAGATAAGTAGAATATACTCCTAGAAGAATGTGTTAAATTAATATTGAAGGTGCTCAATTTTCATATTAATTGATTCAATTCGCTAAGTTGTCTTCGATTTGCCATTTCTCTGCGCGCTTTATTTATAGGTACAACAACAGCAAAGTTAACGATAAATGAAATTACGCGAATACCTACTAAAGTGATATAACTGGTATCTTCAAAGCTAACAAGCTTCGTTTTTCATAGACCAGTTTTTCTATCGCAAAATGTGCAGCTGGTGAATTTCTCTCTCTTTCATTTTTAAACTCATGATTTCATTAATTTTTCAAAACTGATGACTTGAAATCAATTATAGTCCTTTATAAAAAACAATAGGTTCATAACTATGACTTTCCTTAAATGTTTTTTGTCACGAAAGGAATAGTTTCTCGATTAAAGACAAAATTTCAACGTGATTGAAGGTCTGTCAATGAACATGTTTGGCGAAGCGAATACAGATATTATTAAATGTGTGGTCAACTTTCCTAGAACTCGAAGGTTATGCGGATTTTTTCTTCATGGGAAACTGATTATGTCGTTTTTCTTTAATTTTCAGCGGCAGTTCTAACTGGTTATATGGTAATTTCTATACAAGGACTTGATTTTGATAGATCAGTTTGTATTCCAGCTGTATGCTGCCGGTCGGATCTAAATAATTTTTTGGAGGCAATTGTCTTGAGCAATGAACCATGCCAATTTATTTACAAACTAAAAGATTTTTCCATACATATATTTTTATAGGATCTCCGACGTTGACATTTGGTTGTTAAAAACTTAGTGAGACAGCAGCGCATATTAAAAAAAAAAAAAAAAAAAAAAAAAAAAAAAAAAAAAAAAAAAAAAAAAAAAAAAAAAAAAAAAAAAAAAATTACGACATCTTCGTGAAGTTTACGCAGTTCTAGCCGAGTGTAGCCACTCTGAGGTTGTGCGCTGGGATTGGGACCCACGRTGTAAAGCACACTACYCATGAAAAGAAGAAAACAACTTCGGAAGAAAATCAATAGTYACTTTTTATTGTTAAATCGTGTATACAATTTGTCTTCGAAACAGGATTCCGTTTAAATTAAGATCAAAAGTGTGATTAATGTCAGATAATGTAATTCCTTTTCTTTATTGGTGCAAATTTCCAAATGCAAAACAAACTCCGTAAACTCTAATAAACTTTTGTACTTGACTACTCAGCCAACTCATCTTAAGGGAGGTCCAGGAAACGAAAGAGCGTGAAAAGTTATGAGTCGATTTAAATAAACCRGAAAAAAAGAGGTGACAGGCAAGACTTGTGTTTTTATATGCATGCTRGGGTCAAATGTGAATATTTAATAATGAATATACCAGTTATTCAGACATTGTTTGTATAAATTGTGCGAGTTTCTTTAGACACTGGTGGTGATAGCACTTTCTGAATTTTATGTTCTATGAAGTCTATGAAGAATTTTAAAGGACTGGCGGTAAATCATCCTATCGATTGATTGATTTAAGGAAGTCGTCTTCCAGGAAGCCTGGTATTCGGTTCTAACTTAGCAGGTCTCTGCAGAAGTGAATTGGACGAAAACGATTCAGTAAAATTGAGAATAGTTCACTGTGTTACTTAACTGCTAGATTATGTTTATTATTTTGTAAATGGTGCACACGGGGCGAGTTTCTTCTTGCTATTTTCCGAAGTGCCATGTTCTGGTATTTCTGTAGTATTTTAATCTGTATTTTACTAACCTCAGGCGACCACAAATATCTTGCTTAATTTAAAAACGGTTGCTTTGTGTATGTCATTGGTGTGATCTTGTAACTTCATCAATAACTGACGGCTAGCCATTTAAGGATTTTATTGTGACTCTGTGTATAGAAGTTAGTTTAGCCATGTCTTTCTGTCTGAACATAACAYAACTTGTCCTACAGTTTTTGAAATATCTTTTCCTTTCATCAAGAGGATTCTCATTTGTCGWTATCGAATCACTATTGCATATGGGCACCATAAGCTATATTGTTCAGCTCAACCGTAGAAMGTCGWACAAACTGTTCAGATTGAACMTCTATAGCATATAGCTGTTCAAAATCAAGATAAAGATATTTTTATRGCTTTTTRTRCTATAAGAAAKGAACCTTTCAARGRTAGTAGAGCTTCGGATAACCGAAGTTAATCYWTTSTATTGTTTTGTCCCATTCATATGAGTTTATCAGACCTTTTGCGCATCACAAGGTGAAATATGTAATTCATACATTTTTATTGGACGAGTTTTATTCGTTATTATATATTATGGTACGATTATAGGCATCCCTAATTTCTTAAGAAGTCAATTATAGAGCTSTAATGATATTTTATATGTAGATCAAAGCTGAACTTCTCTGCACATTATTAGTATTATTACGCATCAATACCTCATTGTAAGCCAAAATACTCGTTAGGTTGATTATAGAATTTTGTTGCTGTATATTATATATGAACATTTCTAAGGAAAGATAATTTAATCCAAAAGTTATGCCACATTTATTATAATTTAAACAATTCTTTTATGAAAATTAAAGTTAGGCCGTTAGCAATCCRGAAGGCGGAATTTATAAGTGGAGAATGCAAAAGAATCGTTAACAAAATTTTGGGGCAACAAACATGTCAACTCATCGAGGCACAAAACAAGCTCATCAGCGTGCACAAAAAATGCTGAAATTTCAGCATTTCTTATCATCATCGCCGCGCTGTACGACAAGAATCGAAAGTCAGCGCCTAAGAGGTTGGCAAAAAATAACTTATGAGAGTTGTGTGAGAAAAAAAAAAACACATGAGCAGCTTATGCTTGGCGCCTTCATTTTAGAAAGTGGGTGCAAAATGAAAAAACCGGAATTTAAGAAAATAGGTGTGAGTATGTGTTGTTGTTTTCTTGGAAGTGTGAAAGAATGGAGTGAAAAGATAGCAAAAGTTTTGCGCACTTYTTCCCCCATCAATTGTGGAATTTATGTATGTGCTCTGCCTGCATACAATAATCCAAACAGTAACACCAAGAACATCAGCCGAAAAAGTGTAATAATAATACGAAATGAAAATGCGAAAGCCCAAGAAAAATAAATTTCAATTTAACCTTCTTCAACCAAACTTATTTATATTTATAAATTCAGAAGTAGAAATAAAATAAGATGAAATACTCCTGCACGCCACCGACACATTTGCGAGCGAGTTGAGCTGGAGCTGCATGTTTTCGGGCTTGCGGGAGGGAGGAGCTGAGCGCCGCATYGAGCCGAAAGCTGACAGGCGGTACCAGTTAGACGACGTTATTTGCGGACATTTGCACTTTTATTTGTATGTTGTTGCTGTACACTTGACTGTCTACACGCCTTGTAAGCTGGCCTGACCTCCTTACCCAATATCCGTCCCGCCTTGCCGTGCGCTGGCTTGCCTTGGTGGCAATAAAAAATGCGCTAAACAAACAGGAAACCTGAGATAAACGAAATCTGCTAACAAAGAGAAATGAAATGAATGGCAAAGGAATAAACAGTAGCGACAACAACATCAACAATAACTACAATAAATGCAATGAAATAATGTACATACAAATACWGCTGAATTGTGTGAACGGCGAAATAAATAAAAAAATCTATTGGCCTTAACCCGGACAAAACGAGGTAGCAACATCAACAAAACAAAAAGGTAAAACCAAGGCGAGTTGAAGTGAAAATAAAACRAAAATAAATAAATGAGCCAACAAGCAAAGGATAAGAATCCATCAAACTTGGCCAAGATAAGGAAAACAATAAAGCGAACGACCAAACAAATAAAATACGGAACAAACAAACGAACGAACGGGCGTGTGAGGAACGCTGCGTCATTCTTTTCATCGTCAACATCATTTGCAGACGCTGGCGGATGTGCGTAAGCYGCACGTCGGCTATGTGGGTGACAAGCAATTTCATTTTGGGTATAGTGACTGGCTAAATATTTCTTAAGAAACATCATGTGGTTTTAAGACAATTCTTATTTGGTAGTTGAAAGGAAGTTTTGTATAATTCTTATGAGGCCTGGTTCCATCCAAGTACTTTATTAAGATAAGTAGTTCAAATTGTGAGGCAGCTATGTATATGCTAAAGTGAGAACCTTATTCGGAGAAAAGAACGTGAGCGAAATTATATACTATATATACATCTAATAAACTGAGRATACTACTTTGTTTATATGTATGACTAAATGGACTCAGCTCATCAGGCGCACGTTAATTGTCATCAGCGTCTCCTAATGGAGGTCCAAATGGATAAGTTAGTTAGAYGAATGATACGAAAAGTGGTTAGAATGATGCGGGAACTCTTTGCATGCAGAACATGGATCGGATATTTCATGATATAGCCTACTACAATATGCAGATGAAGTTGTCCTCGCTAGTTTCTCAAGGGCTATGTTTTTCGATGGATGGTGTTGGGACTCCAAGAACATAATTTCCTGAGAGGAAGCCAGTAACATATACAGTCTCTAGTTTGGTACGTCGACATACTGTGAAAATGCCCCACATCCGCAAAAGCATTTCTGCAGACTGCTTCTGCTTCGGAAATGAATTCATATTGTTCTTTAATGGCGATCATTCAGCTTCAAAGGTGCAGATGTTTTGTAGGAGCTATCAAAAGACATCTTGTGATTATATTATAGCTTTCTGCTTTTTACCTTCTTCATCAGATGTCTGTTGCAACTAGTGGGTCTTATTGGTCCGCTATAGTTAAAGACCGGCCGACATTGTACCTTTCCTTTGTCTCTCTGCTTTTTGGAGTTTGTGAAGGTCCTAATAGCATTAACTGTGAACGAAGTTCAATGTCTATCTAAAATTAGATTTTTCGGTACGTCAACGTCTTGTAGGTATGTTATCTTGCTGGGAGGCGGTTGCTCTTGCTGGGAGATGTTCTATGGGAGATATCAAYAGACGTTTTGTGGATGTCCGAATGGTAGTATTCTGGCAGCTCTGTATCTTCTTTATCTGCTTCCTGTTGCAACCTTCTATCTTTTCTTTTTTCTAGATGCTATCGGTTATCGACAAGTGAGTCTTGTTATGGCTCTTTACGGATGCGGAGCGAAGGATTACAGACTATTTATTAAACAAGYATTCATCCACAGTATACCATCACATTATTGTCGGAATTTTCATCAAATAATATGTTAAGGCCGATGTATAAAGATGTCGAAGAACAATAGTGTTCAGATGGTCCATTGTACGTTGATTCCAATTTTCGATGACTTGTTCGAGCTTWCGACGGGTAACTGGYGAATGACACGCGTGATGTTATWGAAACYWAATGTCGGCGAGATCACGAGCTCTAATTTYCGGCAGCAAATAGTCGGCTAGCATGACGCGATAACGGCACCATTTTTGAAGAAATATGGACCGATGACTCCACAGGTCCACAAACCGCACCGATTTCTGGATGAAGTGGAAGCGTTGCTCTTCATCACTAAATTCAGCAAAATTGGAAAACAGTATTTTCAATGAAACCTGTGAAAATGATGGAGACTAGTTTATAGGAACCAGTATGAGCGAATAGAGAATACTCATAGTATATGAGAGCACCCAGTGTTGTCAACGAATTTCATCAAATATTTGTATTACTTTTTTAATGTCGGAGATAACATTAAAGTTAGTTAAAGTTTCTCAGTTGATATCCTTATATTAATTTAGTTTTCTTTGAACCCCGAAAAGTGGTTYTAAACTCAGTCGAAACATATTATTTATACTAATTCAAGTTTTATGGACGACACGGATATTATAAAGGTTACTTACTCTACATATCCGGGATTGTTATTGTCACTGTTTAATTAAATATAATTTGGGAAACACAAAAGCAAATCCTTGGTGTGATATAAATCTGAGACTTTTCCTGGGTAAGCRAATCTGACCATTTTGAAGATAGATTGGACATATAGAAATTGATSTATATGCCGGTTTACTCAATGCCTTTTTTCTGATTTTTATGTTCAATTATTAAATATTTTTGGTTTGTTGCACACAATATAAAATCTTTGGACACTTTGATGTTAAAACGATAAATTAGAAAATTCAGTTCAAAGCCTTGACAAATACGATTGTCAAGCTTTGTTTTAGGAAATTCTTTTCACACACTGTTCACTCCATCCAAAATCATTTTGCTTGATGAAAACTACGACAACCTTATGTGTGAATATTATACGCAATAACACTCTTGCTGGACTTTATTAAGCTAAAATATACGCACGGAAATAAAAATAAATAATTCATGCAACTTTATGTACATATATAAATATATATTATACATATATCATAAAATAAAATTGCCAAAACGYWGTCAGTTAAATTCSCATATAGACCTGCCAYTTCATCGGTGACGGAGAAAGGCAAGATAAACTCACGCTTACAAAYTTATATATATGCGCACCAAATTGTATAAGTTTATGTGCAGAGCACGCCAAATGGCTGATCCCTAGGCAAAAATTCACAAAGGCCAATGAAGATCTCACTAATGAAAATGCATTTTTTATTTGTGCCGAAAAGTCGCTGGTGGCAAGGGTGTTTGCGAATGTTGGAATGTGATTATCCTCACCCGAATGAGATATTAATAGGTAGGTGTGCGCGGGTAGCTGGTTGGTTGCAAACCGCAAAATCGACCTCAAACGTTTCGACCCACTTCAAAAAAAGAATATAAAAATATGGAGTTAACATATACAGCTGAATAAAGGTTTGGKTAAAGCGACGATATGTGAGAGTTTCAGTTCCGTAACTGTAGTGTATGTAAATAAAACGTGTACAAGCTGCACCCTACAGGAAATAACAAGTAAGGAAGGGATAATTTCTGGYATAACAGAATATTTCATACTCTTGCATCTTGCAAAGACTAAAGGCAGGGAAAAGATATTGCAAAATAATTCCTCTTCTTCTTCTTAATTGGCGTAGACACCGCTTACGCGATTATAGCCGAGTTAACAACAGCGCGCCAGTCGTTTCTTCTTTTCGCTACGTGGCGCCAATTAGATATTCCAAGCGTAGCCAGGTCCTCTGCTTCCCCCGGCGGGTACAGCGTCGAATACTTTCGGAGCTGGAGTGTTTTCGTCCATTCGGATAGTCGTCATACATCTCATACAGCTCATCGTTCCATCGAATGCGATATTCGCCGAATGCGCAAAGAACCATAAATCTTTCCCAGAACTTTTTTCTCGAAAACACGCAACGTCGTCTCACCAGTTGTTGTCATCGTCCAGGCCTCTGCACCATAGAGAAGGACAGAAATTATGAGTGACTTATAGAGTTTGGTTTTAGTTCATCGAGAGAGGACTTTGCTTCTCAATTGCCTACTCAGTTCGAAGTAGCACCTGTTGGCAAGAGTTATCCTTCTTTGGATTTCCAGGCTGATTTTAATGTCATCGGCATACGCCAGCAGCTGTACGCTCTTATAAAAGATTGTACCTGCTCAATTAAGTTCTGCAGCTCGAACTATTTTCTCCAGCAGCAGGTTGAAGAAGTCCCACGATAGGAAGTCGCCTTGTCTGAAACCTCGTTTGGTATCGAACGGCTCGGAGAGGTCCTTCTCGATCCTGACGGAGCTTTTGATCTTCCTTTCGTGCTGTCGAAAGCAGCTTTAAAATCGACGAATAGGTGGGGTGTGTCGATTTTCTTTTCGCGGGTCTTTTCCAAGATTTGGCGCATGGTGAATATCTGGTCGGTTGTTGATTTGACAGGTCTAAAGCTACACTGATAAGGTCCAATCAGTTTGTTGACGGTGGACTTTAATCTTCCACACAATACGCTCTATAGAACCTTATATGCGATGTTGAGAAGGCTTGTCCCAAGGTATTTGGCGCAGATTGTGGGGTCGCCTTTTTTGTGGATTGGGCATAGCACACTTAAATTCCAATCGTTTTGCATGCTTTCGTCCGATCCGTATTTTACAAAGAAGCTGATGCATGCTCCTTATCAGTTCTTCGCCGCCGTGTTTGAATAGCTCGGCCGGCAATCTATSTGCCCCCGCCGCTTTGTTGTTCTTCAGGCGGATCATTGATGAATAGATTCGAACTTCTTCATGCTCGGGCAATGGAACGTCTGCTTCATCGCCATCTATTGGGGAATCGGGTTCGCCTTCTCCTGGCGTTGTGCGTTCACTGCYATTCAGCAGGCTGGAGAAGTGTTGTCTCCATAATTTAAGTATGCTCTGAGCATCGGTGACTAGATTACCTTTTGGGGTTCTACAAGAGTATGCTCCCGTGTTTCGGTCTCTTCCTTTTTCTGTCTGAAAATACTTCTCGATTCCCTTTTCAACTCTCGGCATCTATGCCATTCCGCACGTGTTGTGGTCGATCGTAACATTGCGAGGTAGGCAACCTGTTTTCTCTCCGGCACGCCTTGTCATACCAGCTGCTCGTTTACACTTTCTTGAAAAGAAATGGTTTCGGTTGCAGCTGTACATAAAARGTTTGAAATGCCGCCTCACAGTTCCCTTATACCRAGTTGTTGACAAGAGAGAGCAGGAGTGCCGAATTAACCGACCGTAGTGCCAAAGATACAAGCACTCGTAGAAGGCATCTTTGGTCACATCGTCCTTCTATTCCGTGGGCGTGAGCGCAAATCAGCGATATGTTGAAGAACCTCGATTTGATGCGTATTGTGGCTAGACGTTCATTCACCGGTGAGAATGATGTACTCGGCGACGGGGTCTCTCTCCCACCACGAATCCCACACCAAACTTGCGCTCCTTTATGTGACCACTGTAGTAAATGCCACAAGGGCCTACTCGTCTCTGTCCTTGTCCCGTCCATCCCATCGCAGCCTTCACTCTAACGAGGATAGGATGTTTCGCCTTCTCATTTTAGCTCGGCTTCAAACGGATGTTCTTACGCTACCCAGAGGATATTTGGTCTACAACCGGAAGTCGTGAGCTGCTTGAGTCTTATATAAAAGAATCGTTTCTGGCCACTCCCAAGTGAATGGAGATCAGAGAACTTTACTCACTTGCGTGAACTTCTACACATGACCCCATCATCTAAAATAATTCCTAAGAAACGGATATCTCAAAATATTGAAAAGAGAACTTAATAAAATAGCTTATTATTTTCTTAAGGATTAAACAAAAGCTGTACATTAATTAAACATACCTTTTTAACCAAGCGAAAGGCAAGAGTGCTTTCTTCCTGAAAATAAATAGTAATACTGTTTTGGCTTCATGTCCGAAGAAAACTTGTCGGTATCTACGAGATAGTGAGCTTCTTTGCTAATTATTTATTTACTTAGAAAATTATTACCTAAAATATTTTAWGTAGAGGAAAGTTTCCTTACTCTGCATACTTCGACATAATTTAAACATTTCGACAAGAAACGATAAGTTACTAGATCTAAGTCACAATACACTTAAAAAATTATAATAATTTGYTATTAGTAATATATCATACCAACTTAAATAAAAATCAGAATGTTAGGTTAAGTTGGTCAGGTAGACTAATTACCCAGGCATATGCCAGTTTAGGTCTTAGCCATACCAAATAGTTTGTTTTCACGTTGTCTAGAAGTAGTAGTCCTATTTTAGCATACCAGCGCTCGACACGTATTGCAACAGATTCTATGGGTTTACTGATGATATTTCTTCCAGCGTTTCATACTGTCGGGCTTCTTCCAAATTCGAAAAGTGTTGCCTTACTAAGACGTGCCTTGCTCTTCACATTTCCTCCAGTCTTCTCTAGCAGATAGTCCCATTCCCTTTGCCTATTTTTGCAGTTTTGAACCCAGGTGGATGGTTCCATGGTATATTGACCATGCCTTGCTTCTGTCTATATCGGGTTCTAGACACAGACTTGACAATGTTAATAACGTTTCCGTATGACAGCCATATACAACTCCTGCCAATCTAGTCCGCTATCTCATTGAACTCGTTGCTTTTGTGGTTTGGGACGCAGTCAACGTTAAYCCGCTTTTTCTTGGTGACCCTTTTCACTGTTCTCCTGCTTATCAAGACACTTTGGCCGATACTACGTCTACGTCTACGTATATGACGAGAGTTACGTATGAGAGACGAAACAAACAGTAAGACAGCAATACTTTCGTGGCAAATTGTAATTTCTTTGACTTTCACGCTCGTATTGACAAGAGATGAKCGCTTCTCGTCACAACAAACTGCTGAATGGTCTTGACGATCTCAAAGCGTTCATAGTCTCATATCACAGGCACACAAGTTTACATCTGTAAATTGATCCAGTAGTTCTTCAACGGGTGTAGGTACGAAGGAGTGAGGCGTATTGATTTCGTTAGAAAGTTCTATGAAAAAAATACTATTATTTCCGTTAAAGGAATTTTAAATGGGATGTACTGCCCGACTTTTGAAAAAAATTCGCATTTCTAATAATTTTGATAAATAATTTTAACCGTTTACCCTTCACCGTGTTGTAATAATTCAGCTTTAGATGTCTAAAAATTGTACACAAAAATCTCTATAGCGGAAACCAACTTAATTTAGTACGAATTCCTACAGGGTCCTGAGTCGCACCAAYACATATACAGAGTAAACATTTTCAAATTTTCACAGAGTAGAGAGGGGTTTCTTGGTCAAAGGCGAATGCGTGAATGTATTTGCGTGCACGTCCATAAAACGCAGRCCATTGTAGTCGTGTATTAATGTGTATATCCATATGTATGTGCATTCTCACATATCATTACGCTTGTGTATAATTTGGAATGATGACTGAAATAAATATATTTATTATTTATTTTGTGAGGAGTTATTTGACAACTATATTCATTACGSTGTCCCTCATTTACCAAGTCGATTTTCCTTTTAGGCATACTACATCTCAAGTTTCACTTTTTTCGAAATATAAAATTATTCCACACAAAAGAGCCCTTTTTATGCTCTCGCAACAACGTTGCTAAGGAGAGTATTATAGTTTTGTTCACATAACGGTTGTTTGTAAGTCCTAAAACTAAAAGAGTCAGATA
>NW_017536563.1:173632-180158 GCF_001853355.1 Bactrocera latifrons
CTGTTGATCAAAGATGGCCTCTTCTGCATGACTGCTGCCTTCAAGCGGTTCAGTTATTGGCAGTACAGGTCCGAATTGAGCGTTTGGCCATAGGGCAGCAGCTCCTAGTGGATTATTCCCTGCCAATCCCACCAAACACACAGAAGAACCTTTCTGGCGGTCAATGCAGGCTTGGCCATCGTCTGGGCCGCTTCACCACTTTTCGACCACGACCGTTTGCGCCTTACGTTATCGTAAGACCCATTTTTCATCGCCAGTCACCACACGTTTCAAAAACGGGTAGATTTTGTTGCGATTTAGAAGCGATTCGCATGCATCGATACGGTCAAAGATGTTTTTTGCGTCAATTCGTATGGCAACCATACTTCGAGCTTCTTACTGACTCCAAACTTCTTCAAATGCTTTATAACGGTTTGATGACTCATGCCCAGCTACTATGCCGGTCTCTTTCGACCAATTCAGCGATTGTATCGAATTTTTCGACGACAGGCCTTCCGGAGCGTGGCGCTTCTTCGACCATCTCTACACCAGAACGAAAACGTTGAAACTGTATCGGGTCCATAAACTGCACAAATTGTATTGGCGGATTGAGATGCATTTTTGCCTTTATCGTAGTAGTACTGTAAAATATGCCGTATTTTCTCTTTGTATTGCTCCATGTTTGCAACGCTATAACTCCCGAACGACATAAAAGAAACGACAATCAATCAAACACGTGTTAGCGCGTGAAATGGTTTTCCAAAAAGGTATAGCATGCCCCGATGCGACGAATAAAACTAGAACTACGCGCTCTCAGCGCCAACAAGCGAAAATACCGCAAGACTTTTTTRACAACTTAACATAATATTTTCTTAACACTCTTAACACCAATAAAGTTGCTAATAACGGTATATATCGTCAGATAAATGGTTACATATGCCAAAGTGATCAGGGTGACGAGTAGAGTTCAAATCCGGATGTCTGTCTAACCATCCGTGCAAGCTGTAMCTTGAGTAAAAATTGAGATATCTTGATGACTCTTGACTTGTCATGCGAGAATATAAAATGTTCGGTGACACCCGAACTTAGCCCTTCCTTACTTGTTATTTATTTATTTTCATTTTAAACGGTGCCCAAATCATTTTACTTTTTCCATGCATATAACAATATATACCGATATTTGCATAAAGCAAGTAAACATACAACTTTGAGAAAAAAATAATTTTTGACTAGAAAATTTTGAGCTCTATAAAAAAGGTTCAAATAAGTTTTCAATAAAACCACTATTATATGCGTTATATTAAGCTATATTTAAACATTAAATGCCCTGAGCCCTCGTACAAGTGATTTATACAATTTATGTTGCTCATACGCCATGGTGTACTGCTTCGAATACAGTATGTTTGATGTATTACTTTCGATTTCGATTAAAAACCGATTCAGACCTTCTTTGTAGTGCGCTAAATTTTGTATTAGAATACTCTATCTTCTGAGTTGTAGATTTATTTGCTTTAGAGATAGTGGAGAAGTAAGTGATATGCGCTTGATTTAAATTGAAAATATTTAGTTTGTTTGGGTGGAGCTCTTTTGAGGGCTTAATCTGGAGCTTCAGGAGACGCTTGCAAAAACAGAAATCAACAAGGGGAAAATAACGGACGCCCTAATGAACAAATGTACATATATGTATGTATTTTATGTGTGTACTTTAAGGTACGCTCGTACGCTCGCACGACCATTTGACCGTGTTTTTGTAAGCAYTTTTATTTGCCGTTCCCTTTTAATACCAGCGTATTTACGTTTCACTCTTCATCTTATTTGTCGCAATTCGCTTTCAGTTGCGCCGTTTTTTTAGTGTTTTCATTTTCTGCACTGAGAGAACGCATGAAAACCAATTGTTTCTGGCAAAACACATTTTTTGCTCATTTTCGTCACCAAACTCAATTATGGCAAGTTTTGTGTGCGTTTCGGTGTCTCTGTGCGTGCGTTTCTCGCTCTGTTTGTGTGTGTGTGTCTGTGTGAATGTGAGCACCTTCACCGCACTTGTACAAGCAAATTGGTCGCTGTACATTTGCCCACACATACACCTCTGCTTATAAGTGCATAAACTTTCACTTTTCCTTCGCTCGCAAATGCTCACTTAAGTTTTATTTTGACTCACTTAAGTGTATTCCACTGACATAACAAGTCACGTAGCGGCGTCACATGCTTTCAACGTCAAGTGGTGTGACACCAGTTAGCAGGCACACATATACACACATGTATRCAGTCACATTTACGTATGTATTCAGCTATATAACCACATATTCCCTACTTTTACTTTCCCTCCTTTTCCGCTTCCAGTCTCTGCCATGAAACCGCATGTGTACCAGTTGTCATCTATTGTAGCCTTTTGCCGTTTCGACGCGCATCTCGTTGGCATGACTTGTTATGATGGATGAGCTGCTGAATTTTGCCATTATGTTGTTGCTTTTACAAATTTTGCCATCTCTATTATTTTAGTCACTCACCTTTTTTCTCTGCTAGTTGTTCGTTTACCGTTTCTTAGAAAATGTTTCTATTTTTTTTAAATTTTTTTCACAATGTTTTTCCTTATTTTATTTTGTTTATTTTTCATTCTTTTTTTAAAGTTCATTTATTACCACTTTTTTTTAGAATAATAATTGCTTTTTTATATTTTCTCTTATACAATTTTTCTAAATATTTTTTTTGTGAATATTTTTGAAGTTTACCTTTTCCTTTTTCGATTTCACCAGTCATGTATGCGGTTGATCCTTTTTTTCTGACGACCACAAATCCATTGCCATTAATGTCAYATTACATTCGTTATCGTATTATCTAAGTGCCTGTTTACGAGTTGCGCTTCATACAACGATGCAAGCTTGTGTATTTGTATTAGGATATTAAATAAGCATTAGTTCAAGCAGCCCACATTCATACATACCGGTGCGTACGATAAAATGTGTGCTCCCAATGGCCATTACTATTATAAACTTGTTTACAGTTTTTTATATTTATTATTATTTTATCTTCAATAAACCACATATGTATGTTATGATCGCCCSAATTAAGATAAGCGTAGAAATTATCTGTAATTTAGCKGTCTAGAGTGAAATTATCAGAGTTGCTAAGTTGAAGTAAATTGAAGTAGTCGCCAGTGTATTAAATATTGATTTTCTATATATAACTCTCGTTTGCACAGACAATAAGTTGCGGATAACTTCCATAAAAATTTTCCAGAAGCTCATTTCCTACGAGTTACCATAAGAGGGGTGATWTTACACCCTCAAGAAGAGTTGATGTTCGCGTTAACCTAAGCAATCTGACTTCTTTCCATTCTTCATTAATTTTCCTACAACTTGGTAGAATTTTTTAGAACTTTAGGATGCTGGGCTCTATCCCGGCTGCAGACATTACTAACAGCTCCGCTTAAATCAAGAAAGGCGCCCTGGGAATATATTCTGAAGGAAATAAAAAGGGACCGCCTTTGGAATAAATATGACTCTTACCTCTCTCCAAAGATAGAAACATAGTTAAGCGTTAAACATTYTCCATCCATTGCCATCAGATATGGTACACTGCTGACACAATCTTCATTATTTCTGGAAAAATACAAGTCATATCATGGAATTTAAACGATTCGAATTATTCATTTTTCCTGCGTAATAATATCGGAGGGGACGTACCCTTCGCTAATTCCTACATGGTAGAAATAAGCAGCGTTCTTACAMCATGGAAAATGTGTGTTGACTAGATCTACTAGTGATTCTTCACTACACCCAGGTAATTCTGCACATTTTTGTGTATTAGACTTAAGAAAGTTGGACCTTTCATCGGCCATCTTGGGCAGTTCTTGAACCCTTTGCCTACGTGATCTAAGCTCTTTGTTCAACCAAGGCGGCTTCGAACCATGCTTGGCATGCGATTGAGGGCGTACGATGTAATATGCCTCATTTAGAACATATATATATATATATCATCGTACGTCCTCAATCGCATGTATATATATATATATATTGATTACGGTCTTTCTCTATAAATTCACTTGGTGTTCCTCGAATTGTGAAGGATTCACTTTTATAGAGGGCTGAGAATTTTACTTGAAATCCTGCATACTTATTATCAAAAAACGATTGTGACAACATCGTCGACGTAGAAAGTAGAACTAACGGCGCAGTTATTAAGGCTAATAACATCAATATCATTAGCATACGCCAGGAATTGTACATTTTTGAGGAGGCGTATCTGCGCTACAGTAAGATTGTGACAGTCGATATTTGACCCTCTGAATGCACGCATCCTTAGCACATAGAGATATGTATCCTGCCAATAATAAACTGGATAGCCATGTRGCTTAATAGATTTTCTTATGCTGAGTCTGGTACTACAGACAAACAGACAAACATATTCTGGGAAGAGGCGAAGTCGGTCAGTCGGTCAGTCTTAACCCATTGGTTGACTGTGGAAGCCTCCAAGTAAAATAGTCATTTGGTCTGMAGTCATCAATTTCAACTATCGCTACTTTCTTGAAAATTCCTTGTAATTAATACGATGAAAGGGAAATTATTGAGTTGCTGTCCATTCAAAGGGTGAACATGATTTGGTGCCTATAATATTATATTATGTTACATTATGATTAACATAYATGTACATAAGCGTTGGCTGCATGTGCATAAGTATGTGTACGTTCATGTTTATTTCGACTATTTTTTGACAGCAATTAACCCGAAAACAAGGCATTCAACCCAAATGTGTACTTTCTAGAACAATTTATTGAAATKTACATACATTTTCGAGAAAGACGACTTGAATAAATTTTATGAATTATTCAGCGATACTAAGAATCATTTCTACAACAAATGCAACCAAACCAAGCTATAGCAATTGCGTTGATTTCATTCTCAATTATTGAAAAATGAGCGTATCGAAAAAATTTACTTTAATAACGTATATTAATAAATATCCACTTATATGCGAGTAAGTGGGCGAAATTGCCTCTTCAGGTACGACGGTGGGTAGAGTTGCACATAACTTCGTGCTATAAATTTATTATGCGGACACGTTGAAGAATCAATATTGATATGACCTCCTTAGTATTGTTAAACATATTTTATGGTTCCCGCATGGAACATAGAATTGATAGGGGGTGGATGAAATCAACKTTAAATATTGAAATTAGGGGTTTTCTCATATGGTGCAAGTAAATATTTGTCAGAAACCTTTTGTTATCACAATTATATATGAAATTAGACTAATTATTTGTCAATGACACTATAATAAGTTAATATTTCGTAAAATATTTTCATTATGGTTCATTGGTATTTTGTTATGACCTCATTTTAGAGGAATCTTTAATTATTTAACTAAGAAATTGCAGTGAAAACTTAATTAATTATTAATTTTAAATTAAAACCCGGTAATAGGGCCCATAAASGACGCACATGTGCGTTGGATTTGTGTGAATTCGTTTCGCCCATACACGACACACAAATCCATTTTGCGTTCGTTTTTCACACAGTAAACATGTGCCACAGGCAAGCGGAACATTTTTTGGAATAAGTTATTAAAACTTTTATTTTTTTCAATTTTATTTTTATATTTATCACTTGTCGTTTGCCAAATTGCTAATTAATTTTTTATAAGATCTAAAAATTCTGACACGAAATCTTTATTAAATTGCTTCAAAAATTATCTAAGAATATGTCCCCAAAGWTAAAGATGGGAATTCGAAATATTGTCGAAGCTAGAAGGAGAATAGTGACCGAGCGTCTAGCAGATATATGAGCGTTTGGGCGAAAAGCGAAAATTTTGAAGCGCGATTTCTCGATTATTCATTTTYACGATTTTTCTTAATTGGCGACTAAACATCGTAAAACAGTAAAGTTTATTATCTTTGACATTAAAGTATCTTCTATTTAAACTATAATAAATAAACTAAGAAAAGTCAAGTTTGAACATATTCTTAAACAACATTAAGTAAAATTTTTTTGCACAAAATACACCTTTTTCCAATTTTAAACTTTTTTTTTAATTTTACACTTTTTTTTGGAATTTTCTTAGTTTAACTAGAAGATAAGTTATTAAAAAATATGAATCTCTTTTTTGTTTCTGATAGAAATTGCGACCTGCATCCTGCCCGCCGTCCGAAAAATGCACATGCCAGATGCATCGGGCAATTGCTTCCCAAAGGCAGACTATCAAAAATTTCGTATCCAAAAAATTTGTGAAAGATGTTCAAATATATARCTATAAARCCCAGAAATTTCACTTAARTCAATTATTTCTTTCCCTCCCAAACAAAAATCCTCAAAAAARTCGATTTTTTGAAGCTCTCCCYTTAACACTTACCATTGTTCGTCCGCGATCTTTACTGTTCGGCGACACGAGAGAAATGAGATTTTGTGCGCACACRACGCCATACACGACACACATGTGCGCACATCGATCGTAAAAAATCAAACATTTTCGCGAACATGGATCRGTASGCGCACACATACCGATCCGACGCACTTGTGTGTCGTGTTAGGCAGGGCCTAGTTCCGGTTTAATC
>NW_017536563.1:180182-182303 GCF_001853355.1 Bactrocera latifrons
TAAATATATATAATATATATATCTATGATATATAAAGTTTGATTTAATCAAAGAAGTATAAGATAAGGACCTTCTTGTTACTTTTAAGAATCCATAATTGGAGGAATTTTTATGGAGGTGTCTATGGAGCTATTTTTCAGATTATGAAGAAAAAAAAAAAAAAATTCTTTGACCCATCCTAATGTTCAGTGTATGAAACTGCGAAAAACTATTCGCTTTCGACTCTAGCCTCATTGCTATGTTTTGCTTCGTAAGAGAATAAGCGTGAGGAGAATAAGCGTGAGGAGTGAACTTAATATTTGAGCAAATGCAGAAAAGGTCAAAGTAGAAGATCAACTTTTATACTTCCACGAAAGTTCACTAAGCCATCTTACTTATTGACTAATATACATATACGATATAAGGTCAAACGAAAGTTCGAAAATATTTTAAATAAGTTATGTGGCGGCTAAGGAAAGTATTGCCGGGTTTTATAGATTTTTGACAGAAGGGTATAGTATTATCAGAATAAGATTCCTCGAAATTTCAATAATATATCCCCTTTTCCATTGAAAATCCATACGATTCCCAAAATACAAATACCACACCCTTTCCAGCCGACTGTTTCATTTTTCCACGTTTTCACGCTTTCGAGCGGTTAATGGTGTGCAGTCCACTCGKCTGACTGTCAATTGTATTTCGTAKTGAAATGATTAAGGTATATTTCATCCATTGTCACATATCGACGTAAAAACTCGGRTTCTTCGTTTTAACATCTCCAAAAACTGCTCTGAATCTTTATCTMGCACTTTGCATAGACCGTTTTAATACCCAAATATTCATGAAAGATATGATGTACRCATTCAATTGATATCTTAAGAGTTTCTTCTRTCTTGAAGAACTTCATTTTACGGTTTTTGTCGGGAACAACCATTTTTGGGGGTCACCGCGTTCACCGTCTTCGGTGCTCATTACACCACGTCAAACTTAGCATACCAATCCTTCGTGGTTGACTTTCCTAAGGTTGTGTCCGGAAATTGGTCATCGAACCAAGTTTGCTTCAAATTTACTTATTCCCCTCACTTCAAAAAGGAATATTTTATCAATACGCGCAGACATTCTTTTCATTCATTTTTTCTCATTTTCTCATTCATTTTTTGCTTCACTGAAGACGATGTATATGGGCGATATGGGCTAACTAAAAATCATATATATTTAATTCTAGTAGCGTCATCAGGCCATATACTTTACAGTTGACCTGTTATACTGCAAGAATCATAAATTGTGTCATATAAATATTTGCCGTGGATGTAGTCGGATTTATCTTTGTAAGATTGAATCGATTCAGTAATGCTATGTAACGCATTTGGTTGAGATTGGTAGTGCAGAGTCTGTGATATAAGTTTTCACTTAAAAAAGTTTCACGCCCATTAACGAAATATTATCATTCACGAAGTGAACCTAGTTATAATCCAATTTTACCCATTTTAACATTGTCGAAAGGAAAKCCTAAAAGAATTGTCCTGAGCAATTTTGATGTTTAGCTAAATTGGTATGTTAGACAGCAACGTCTCAAATATTGGGAGTAGATTTCCTTTTATATTTCGGGGTTAGAGAAAAATGTATTAATCATCAAAAATCCATTTACTGTTTATTCAAAATACTCTCAATTTGATGTATCTCCAAAACATGCGTTTTGAACGCATCAACCGCCTCTTCAAGTGTCGAAAAACTATTTTATAAATATATTTTAAGTAAAATGAAGTAATTAGGTGYCAAGTCAGGAYTATACAGWGAACGACTTATCAAATCGATATTTTGTGTGCTCAAAAACGCGGAGCTTGATGTGCGAGAACTCCCATTGTCATTGTAAAGCATGTTCCGTCTTCGTCGGTTGGTTTCCTGATTTTTTGAAAGACAACTGGCAAACAAATGATTGTGTCCCTCTTAGAACTTACTGTTGTTCTCCATTGTTCTAGTGGTATGGTTGTGACATCTTCATTTTTTTTTTCAAAAAAAAAGGCAACCATTTGTTTGGAAGTGCTTCTTTTTTAGTTGGATTCGGCTCAACTCTTAAAACACCCGTACAGTCGACTACTGTTTACTTTCGGGCTCTTATGTATAAATCCACAATCTATCACC
>NW_017536563.1:182508-211520 GCF_001853355.1 Bactrocera latifrons
CATGCTGATCCCACTAATGTTTATATTTACCTCAATCTTACGATAATATATTCCATGACGATCTTGGAATATTAGTTTGCGCGCAGTATTTATATAATAGTTWCCGAAACAACAACTGMTTTTGYACGGCTTTCACGAAATTTGTCTTRRAGTGATCTGCGACCTCGATGGAATTCATCAAKATCATAGATAAGCACTGGTTCATCGATACACTGTTGCTGAGTTTTTCCAAGTCGAAAAACGCGAAAAACAATGCTCACGTWTGAATCCCATTTTTAGCCCGAGTTGAATATTTTAAGTGACTGTAAACACCAGAAATAGTGCTAGTGTGTTAAAAGGTTCTGAATATTATAAAATCAAAAGTGTCAAACTTTACGAAGCAGGTGCGGGTYGCCAGACTGCAACTGTAGGGTGACCAAGCCCCGAAATATAAAAGACAACCTCAATTTCAAGTCCTGGTGTAACAAACTTTTTAATTTGACATTTTCATGAAAAGCGACACGCAAGTACATGTTTCACGAATATTTTCGGCTATCGCTTAAAGTCATCATTTCTTATTTTCCTTCACCCTTAATAACTCGCAGCAAGCTGGTGTTGATAGTAAAGCGCGCAATTTTAATGGAAATTTCAGTTACCATTAAGCGGTAATAAAGCTTACGATGTTCATCTTTGTACAGTATTTCATCTTTAAGCGCATATATATACAGTTATGAACAACAAAATATGCGCTGTCAATATAAAGAAGCCAAAAAACAAGCTAAATGCAATTTCCTATCAATGCTTACAACAAATATGTGTTTATGAATAATGAAATTAAGCTGAGACTGACGGATATTGAAATCTCATTATGTACAGATTAGGAGCAAACAAATCGTTTTACGCGAACGCAACACAATCAACACAACAATTTAAGGCTCACAAATCTTGACGGAGTAAGGCGTTCATTTAGTAATTGTATGTGGGTATGGGTTCCCCTTATCACTCGTGTGAAGCAGCAACAAAAGCCGTAAAGCCAGCAAGGGAAACATTCGAAAGCGAAATCAAAATCAAAAGCCGGAAAACGCTTTCAGCGCATCTCCGGGGAAAATCGGCCGAATGAAAAACATAGGCAGTGATTGACTGGCTTGACTGTGTGTAGAAAGCTGAGGAAAGATGTAATAAATAAATAAAAAATACCTAAATCCTAAGGAAAATTAAACGAACACGGAATTGTTGGAACAGGCTTAGAATGAAATAAGCGCGATTATGGGAAGCACTATAGAGTGAACGCATTYAAGATGCTACAACAACATTGAGAGCATGGAAAATATTTAACGAATGAAAAAAATAAACCTGCAAACAATAAATATCAACGCCGCTCGTAAAATAACAGAATCATCGAGTATGGACAGCCAAATTACCCGACTTGTTGTACGAAAATCCACAATCTAACTACAAGTGAGGCGATATAATTCAGTGACGTGCGTGTGCTAAATGATCGCTTCAATGACCACAACAGCCATTAGAAACACTGGAGGACCCGAGCGACAGCAGCGACAGACTGCAGGCCTCRGGCCAGGCAATTTCAAGTGGAACACTGGAGAGAAAAAAGCGCAAACAGCATAACGTTATAGGCAAGTGGAGAAAGCAAACGCAAAAGGCAGCACAACTCAACGGACAACAAAGTGACAGAGCGCGCAAGGGTGTGGAGTGGGAGAGGCGGTACGTAGAGATGTGTGTGTTGATACAGCATAACATGATATACTATATAGCAAATCTTCAAACTAGGAAGCACGCACACATATGTACGTAAGGTGTGTGGTGGCGTAAGCATGTAACTGCTGTTACCACTCCAGCCGCTATCAAGTGGGCTCATAATAGAAATGGGAATAGCCGCCGCAATACAATGTAAGCCAAAYGACTGGAAAAGTCAGTAAAAAAGTAGGAACACAGCAGGCGAAGAGCGTATGTTACAATACTTACGAGCATKTAGTGGCGCATAAAGATTATATACGGCTCGTATGGCGCAATGATGCTTTCAGTACGCGCCACCACTTAGGCGCATGGTGTTCCCACACACACAACCATATACATACATAGCGATATATAGTATGTGCCGCCACGTGCTTACCTCCTACCCAAGCTTCGCGGAGTGGTGGCATATAAATATATATAAGTAGGTTTGCTTTGAAGCAGCCGCCAATACCWAGTATGGGTCAGTTGTAGCAAAAAAGGCGCTTTCGTTAGATTAGATTGGAAAAAGGTTTTTGGCAGGGTGGGGTGAGTGAGAATGTGGCGTTTGCTAGCCGAAGCAACGCAGTAAGTCTATATTTATTTTAGCGCGAGAATAGGTCAAGTCAGTCAGCGTTTTAGTGACGTTTATACAATAGTGTGGACTCAGCAATATTATTACAAAAACAAATAATATAAATATAGACACAGTGCAGTGACAGAAAAATGTTTCATTTGAAGTTGATTGCGCAAACAATATACATTTCATTGTGTACGCGGCTAGAATCGTTTGAGCATTCGCTTTGTATGTTTTCGTAGTACAAACTTACGGAAATTATGATCCATACTGGATTGTAATATATATTTATAGATACATATATAAGTATACACTGTGTTTGTGTTGCTCTAATTCCTGGCGGTAGTTTGGGAATAAAGATAATCTAAAATAGGTTACGCTGCGTTTGAAACGATGAAGTAGTTTCGAAAGTAATCTATTTATAGACTCTTACAAATTCGAGCATAGAGTGAACCTTTTGATAATTTAAATCTATTTTCAGCGACACAATGGCTTTGTCATCCCTTTTATATAACCATGGAGTGTACTATCTACTTTCGGTTACATTTTCATATATCTGACAAGAGTTCTCATGAAAACCATGTTTGAAATTCTTCAAATCGAATGATATCATCAGGCAAGTGTCGTGGTTTCTTCTTCTGATGCTGACCACATTACCACTTTAAAAGAATAAATACAGAAGGGCAATTTRTTTTGGAAAAGCTGGCTCAACTAAGAAAAACACCAAAAAACATTACCAATACATAATCTTCCTCTCCTCCGATTTTAGCGCGCCGGTTGTTCTTCCTTTTAGCTGATAGGCGTCAGGTCTTCTTCACCTGGTCTTTTCAACGAAGTGGAGCCCTTCCTMTTCCTCTGCTTCCCACGCTGTCTTTTAATTCGCAGAACTATGTCAATGTCGTCGTATGTCTCGGACAGCTCATCGTCCCATCAACTGCGGTATTCGCCGTTGGCAATGCGCAAAGAACAATAAATCCTTCGGAGAAATTTTTTCTCRAAAAGTCGTAGCGCCCACTCACAGATGTTGTCATTGTCCATATATCTGCTTCATATAGYAAGAAGGGGATGATGAGTGACTTGTAGAATTTGGTCTTTATTTGTCGAGAAAGGACTTTACTTCTCAATTTTCTACTTGGTCCATAGTAGCACCTGTTGGAAAGAGTTTTTCTGCAATGGATTTCGATACTGACGTTGTTGTTGCTGTTAGCTATAATTATCTTCACAAATAAAATAGTTTTCCAACAGAGAACTAAATTTTACAACAAAAAACAAAAAAAAAAAAAAAAGGTTTTCGTCTTCAATTTATTATATCTTAGTCCGATCTGAATATACCCAATTTTGCAAATATATCTTCTCGAAACAAGAATTTTTCCAAACAAGCACTTTTTTCCGACCGTTCAGTTTGTATGACAGCTTTATACTATATTGGTTAATTCAACACAAATTGTTCAGAGATCATAGCATTACCTCAGGCAATAATCCATGCCAAATTTCGAAAAGATATCCTATTAAATAATAAAGTTTTATAAACTTTAAATGACTTGTAATGACAAATAACCAAGTTCTTGGTAAGAAAAATATGWGTGAAAATTTCAGATCGATGTCTAAGAACTTAGGGACTAGTACGAGTGTACGGAGACAGGCGTATACCTATTCTACTTAGGCATACAAAGATTGTGATGTTTTGAATATTGGAAATAGTATTGACTCTTTTCTGAATGAGTTATGAATTTGTCTCAAATGATGCTTTTGGAATGTAATGAACTTGAAAATCGCTCTTGTTCCAGTTTCCAGACATATTCAAGTATATTTACCTTTCGCTATTTTGGTGAATTTAAAAGACTAGGGAACGCGATGGAAAAAGTTTTTAAGCATTAAAAATGAAGATAGTTCCAATATAACACGAAGATTTTCAACTAACTACGGAAATTCAATTAAGTGCGCTGCCTTATCGCTATAATAAMTGGGTTTCGAACAATTATGAGTTTAACGTAACAAGATAAAGCGAGCCACGATTGTGAMCGAATTTAAAGCCAAAAACACAATTATTAGATTAACGACAGTTTTCATCAGATTCGGCTTCGTATTATTTTTTCTTTCTCCTCAAATTGCCGCTCCGTGGAACCCGTTTTCAGTCGATCGAAGAGATAAACTAAAATTCACTGGAAAGTGTTTTGAGGGCTGGAAAAATCTTTAACATAAAAAATTTCACTCACATTTGTGCGGTGCTTCCAGCATAAAGAACTGTTGTGTTAATGGAGAGTTTAAGCAAAAATTATGTATTTGGTGCCAAGCAAATACCAGAATATCGGTATGCAGTTAAATTTTTGCTTGCAACCACTGTACCATATATATTTTTAAGAGAAAATGCAATGTGAATGAAATGAATGCTTTGCTGAATGCATAAGAGAAGAAGTGAATGCCTGACACATTCCATGACTGATTGACTGACTGGCAGCATGCGAAATATTTCATATAAGAACGTCTGTACTCAGTGAACAGAAAGCTGCCCAAAATTACGTCTATCTAAATACAGTTGGTTACGTATRTACCGTTATAYATATGTATATACRTACTTATGTATTTATATATGTTGGCAACGCCGTTAGTGCTGCTTGAATAGATAACTGCCCGTGAAGGAAGCTGTCCGGGTTGTTCACATCAGTTGGATGGATGGCTGGCGTTGGACAGCTGTTGTATACATTTCTAGCTGGCTGACCACTAGTTTGATGCACACACATGTCCGTTATTGCTTTTCCACTTTCTTGCTGCAAAAGTAACTTTTTCACTCACATTTGCACTATATTTTTCTTGATTTGCTATTTTATGTTTGTTAGAGATTTTGTTGTTTGCCCATTTCTTGTTGAATTCCAGTGTTTTGCTTTCTCTTGGTTAGGTACACTCTTATTTAGAGTTTACGAACAAATTTTTTTTTATTTAATCAAAATTTTTGTTGTGTGGACTCACATAGTTAATTAGTTTTCGGAGATAAAAATGCGATAAAAAAAGTTTTTGTTAGCTTGATTAATTAATATTTTTTAGCAGCAAGTGAACTCACAACAGTCGTTGGTTAAATTTTAAGTTTAAATATACTAATTTTAGATTTCTGATAATTTGGCTTTTTTAGTTATGTCTTGAAAGGCATAGAAATTATTTTTTTTTTGCAGAGTGAATGTCTATTGAATGAAGAAACAGTAATCTCATTGCAATATATCCGAGAAGTTCTTGTTAAAGTGGAAGCCTGAGCAAATAATAATAATGAAGAGTCTATAATGATTTCACTACTTGCAACGAGGTTTATTCAATTTCTTCACGTAGTTAAAGATTCATACCTACAYCTTAGAACCTCTATTTCTGATTCTTGGTAATTTGTTTACACAAGAAATGGATTTAATTTTGAGGATATTTATTTAAAAGTTTGAGAAGTTCTGGTTTAATCAACCGTKGCTTTTACAGCCCGTTTGCCTTCTAAGGTTGTGAGGTTTCAGTAACAATAATGGTTGCCGATGAGACCGAATTTCATTCTTTTTGTCTTCAATGCAGCAAGGGCTTGCTAGACTTTAAGGATTTTCAGTAATATCATGAACATTCGCAACCCAGACGCGTCTACTATATAATTGGAATGAATTAGGATTTAGAAGCTGTTAAAGATTGCTAAATCTACAGCTTTATTCAAAATTATTTAAATAATATATTCAGCATTAATAAAATTACATATTTTATTTAAGTCTAAGAGGATGAGCATGTCTACAGTTGGTTTTTTTCAACACAATTACAAATTAATTACAAAATTAAAAATACCTAACATAGAAATTTTTCTATAAATGGCTTTCGCAATTTGTAAGACAAGATTTCGTACAAAAAAATCTCTCAGTCTTCTGATTGTTTGACTTAGTACTGTTTGACCACGGGTAAGGATAAAACGCAAGCTCGGTGGGTGAAAATCTGAAAAGCGTTTATATTCCTGACAAATATAAAAYAAATCGTTAAAATAATAGAAATCGTTGAGTCCGACTGACAGATAAGTACTATTTCGATTGCCAAGGAGCTAAACATTGCTTAAGATCCAGTTTCGTCYTCTTATTATTTACTGGCGTAGACACCACTTACGCGGTTATAGCCGAGTTAACAACAGCAGGATAGTCGTTTCTTCTTTTTGCAATTTGGCGCCAATTCGAGGTATAAAGTGCAGTCAGGTCCTTCTCCACCTGGCTCCTTTGCTTTCTCTGTTTTAGGCGAACAATTTAAATAAAGTTGTATACAAAAGAAAGCTCGGCGTTTGGGCGCCATCGTGCTCTGCCGACTCCTTAAACTCTTTTAGTATGTAAACAGATGTTCCTTGTAKTGGTAGTCAAAACGTAGGATCTGAWTGSGCATTAGTTAAAAGAGRTATCTATATGAGCATATATTAAGGAGTTTAGTGAGACTTGTCGCACGGAGAATATGTAGTTCTTCGGAGAGCATAAGTGAATTGTATATTTCACGTAATTCACTGCCTGTTCGTTTAACTACGAACCATTAAGGTGCGTTGAAATAGCTTGCGTTGACAGTAGAGATCAGCTTAAAAGCAACTGAAGTTTTTCACACACTCACACACATACATACATACATACATATATKTTGCTGCCGCAACTTCTTTGGGATTAGTTTTACTTAAAGAGAAAAAATGAAACTTAAACTTTCCTTCTTCATCTCGCACTATACTCGACTTACTTATCTGCCACCCACTTTGCTTTCCACGTCTGCAACTGAGCCTTTTTTCCTAGCTTCTATTCTATTTATGCGCTGAATATTTTTTTGTTGTAAACTTACTTTTCTTTTCAATCGCTTGTTTGCCGCTGTTTGAACGCTTATCAGCTCAGCTTAGGCTTTGTTGTATTTTCTTCTTTTCTACGTAATGAGTGGGTGTAGTATAGTATATGYTTGTGTATGTGTGTGTTCTAGTAGTTACGTTGCGGCTATTCCCACCACAATTATGGCATCATTATTATGGGCTGACAAGGAAAAAAGTGTGTAAATAGATGAATTGAAAAAAGGCATACAAGTTTAACGCTATACTTTCAATTCACTGGCCTGTTTTTTGTGTGCAAGCAAAATTAATTTTTTCCAACATCGTTACAAGAGAACCTTTGAACTGCGTTAACATAATTTCGATAAGACTTTTTTTCAGGAATTTCGCCGCTTTATTTTCGCCATAGCATTTTCTGGGTCATCTTCTTTTGTGTTTATTTTTCGTTACTTTGTTAAACGTTTGCTTTGCAGAAATTTTGGGTAAAGCTCTTTTTCAGCTAAATGCTTTTCATAAATTATTTATGAACACTGATAAGTTGCGCTGTGTAAAGAGGCGATACTGAGCGGATAYTTCTTTGTGTATATAGTTGTACTAATGTATTATATGCGTATATTAATTTCGTAATATAAGTTTTATTAAAAATTGCAATAACTATAAAGAGGGRTATTTGGAAAATATGCCAATTATTATATTATATAAATTAACTAATGTTGGATTTTATTCGAGTACCCAAACCGCATACTGAAATAGCGACTTCAAATCTAATTATAATACCCAATTGAAGTTTATAACGCCGTTGGAGACCATATAAAACACATATGTATATGAAAAGTATCACCTTGACGATTTAGCTACGTCCGTCAGTTTGTACTTCTGCGTGTGTATACGCGAACTAGTTCCTCAATTTGGAGATATCCTTACTATATACATGTGTGTACTATAGAATACATATGTATAGTTGTCGTAAAAACTGAACGACCTCAATTAATTGCCTGTTTTTAAAGCTCATTCATTTGAGCAGATATGATTACAAAATTTTGTATGCGGTTTTGTCAAATGTAAAAATTAAATCTACGAAAAATAGTTCAGATACAATCAGTATAGCATACAGCTGTCATACAARCTAATCGASTTCTTGAAAGTAATATTTTGTGTAATATATGTGAAGTCCATTATAGTTTACATAGAAAATAATTATACTTCCTATATACTGACCAGTAGGAAATATTTATATAGAATAATATTCTAACCGAATTCGTGTGGCCAAACTACTACGACTTATTCAGTTAACATAATCGATTTTTGTGAAATCGATTAAATATGTGAGAGYTTTTTCAACTTTTCCTTATCAGTTTTGTAGTGCGATTGAAGTTTGGTTTCCAAAAACCTTAGTCATGAAGATATTTTTCCGGTCAGTTCCGTAGAAATCCATTCTGCAAATGCTTTAGTTGACTAAAGACACGGTAAATCGGTCGATTGTGTGCAAGCAGGAGGAAGCACACGAAAGCCGGAGTGCGAARCTTTAATCCGCTAAACCTAACCTAYTCCCAACTCAAGCCTCTCCCACGGARCCACCAGATATGGAGTGATAAGACATTTTACGTCTCCTCTATAACATGGACGGACTGACGCCTATTCTGCTGTAACTATCTTAACATGACATGACGTGAAGGACAATATGCCGCTTCGCGAACAGCTTTCCACTTCTCAGAGGACTGACACGCATGTAAGTGCAATCGAACTTCCACCGTCAAACTAACTAACAACCTAGTGCTGTTTGTAACTTTTCACTTATGTTTAGAAACATAGGACAATGGATAATCTCGTAAACTCTTCTCACTGATTGTCTATGGGCGGCATGCTAGCTAGTACTTCAGCTGCTTCGCTGGAAATASTTCGGAAAGCWTTTGTTACTCTTATTGCTGTGAGTCTATCCACCACATATTTATATTGGTTTGGCATACGTTTTTATGTTTTGTGACTGTATCCATACTAAAGCTGCATATAGTGTAACTGAGCTCATCGCTTTTACGATTAGAAGTCGTCGSTCGTTGGAGYGCACACAGCYTCTGTTTGCCGTCATTCTTGATAAGGCATTATAAATCTTGTTTGCTATGTTTGCCAAGTGCTGATTGAATTYCAGTTTGGAGTYCAATATTACTCCTAAATACTTCAACTGTGGTTGTGAAGTAATCACKCACTCTSCTATAGTGAKAGTTATTTTGTCCGTTGTGTGCTTKTCCCACGCAGTGCATTGTAGAGAGTTTTCGTACACTCAAATAATATTTTCAACACATTCCTTCGACTTTTTTAGAGTTATGGCTAACTCCACCGACTTCATTTTACGGACAATTAGAATCATTTTATGATCTTTACGTTTTCCTTTTGGAATAGGTATTCTCCCAATCGCAATTATCGAACAACGTTCCCTAAACCGGTTTTTTGTCTCAAACCATCTTCTTTAATTCAATTGCAATTCATTTCACTGCATATGATTATAAAATAATAACAAATCATTGCACATTCAGTGCTATTCCCCAAAATCGTTTTCGGCCTGATTATAACTCAACAAATCTGGAAGAAAAATTTGCGCCTGATGTGCTAAGAGGTCTGTGGGGTACTTGAAGCATCTTGATTATGAATTTGAGTAAAAAATTTTCCATCGCCTAGAGCTATTTTTTTTTCATTTTAGTAAATGGTGCTGGTTTGACCCCTAAATATGTACTAATTTATTATTGTTTTTGATATAAAGAAATTTTTGTTTCTCTAGGAGAGAATAATACGGGGAACGAGTTTGAATAAGGTAAATTCTATAATGCGTGCTCTCTAATTGTTTCCYATTAATAGTTGTGGAGGATAACTTTCACACGGAGCTATAAAAGTATTATGCTCGTTGCTCGATGCGTATTCAGTGTCGGAGCTTGCAGTAACGATGTTTCAGTTGGTATTGCGCGTTCTAGCGCTCGATAGTAATCACAGAATAAGAAACATTGAGTCATGTAACTGCAGAGAGCGTGAAATATAGAACGATTAATGGTGTACCGATTCTCAAAATATTCCACTTTTCCCAGGGACACTTTTAACCATGAGCGTGATCACGACAACTATTTTGTGTGTGTTTTACTTTGTGGATATGTGCTTGTTAAATATAATGAAGAAATAAATTAAAAATAAATGTCAAACTTTTGCATTTCTCGGCCTGTAAGGGCTACTACTGAGTGAAGTCAATCCACTGCTTCTAAAGGGTCATCCATTTCGAAGTTYTCTACTTGTTTAAAGAMAAAAACACATAAATTTAATAGGGAATGTTTATTATCAATCGAAAAAGCAATCTTTGGCATTTATTTTTTTGAGGTTATCTCTGTCAAATTTTGACCACGGTTACGTCAAACGGTCCATCCGTTGAGTAAAATTTTCGATGACTTGTTCTAACATTTCGTCTGGTAACTGGTGAAYGACACGCGTGCTGTTTTGCTCCAAGGCCTGATTCGAAGCGGGATTGTCCGCTATAAACGTGGAATTATCTGCTCACCGAAGTAYGCTCTCAATAAAACCACTGATTGTTGCGATGTGTGGGAAGTGGCGCCGTCTTGTTGAAACCAAATGACAGCGAATTCGTTAGGAAACTCRTTGTTGAGAATAGGTTTTTTTTGCAAAGTGTTACCGTTTAATTGAGAAGGAGTYCTTAGAGTTATTTTTCAACTATTTAAAACTAATTATGAAATTTAATTATATCTATAATTAACTGAACTAAACGAAAAACTCGTGTTTTCATTTTTTTTTTGTTACAGAACTTAAAAGACAACTAAGATCTTCGAAATAGAAAAAGAAATTCAAAAGATTAGCAACAAAACTACCGAATGCCATAAAGAATAATTATCTTGTAGAGTGRAAGCAAAACTACGCTTACGTCTCGATAAAATTGAGTGAGTCTACGTTAGCTGGAGCTGACTGCAACGCGCTTTATCGCACTCCCTGTCACGCCAACCGACAGCCTATTGGTCTTGAGCTCAACGCGCCTGTTGTTGTTGTGGCTGGATTCATTACTGTGGCCAGTGGAAAAAACTGTCATCAGAGTGTAATGATAATGTTAACAATGTGGAAAATTTTTATTGCGTTCRCATTGGTGACGTTGCGCGCGACATTTGTGGCAGCACGCTTGCATTCGTCCAACAGTCTGATGTTGCATGCAGCCGGAGTTGGCGGCGGCAGCGGTGGCATTGGTGGCCTGACTGGCGGCTCGTTAACCAACAAAGATGCGCACGGTAAGTTTAAAACAATTTTCAGATTCAATTTAATGTTTTTTCGCCCATTCGAGAAAATGTATTGGTATTTACGATTATATACATTTATATGTACCCATACATATAAGCATATATGTATGTAATATATATGGATACACCAGTAAGTCCACGCATATTCGAGCGCAATATTAAAAATATCATCGTTACTCCTTTCATTTCTTTTATGGCGCTCGTCATTTTTTATAAGTATTTCGTAAAGTTTTTCTGGCGTTTTTTCTTCGGCGAAAAGTTTGCCCAACGCCAGTGCGCTCAACATCCATTAGCATTAGTTAGTCGATGGTGCGTGATGCGTTGTGTTGTCAGGTGGCAAGCCGTTTACACGCTGTGCTACTGTAGATCTGAATGGCCATTAATGGCTAACCGTGTACCGGCTGGTTGCCATTCCGGCTGGCTTCCACAACCTGGTGTCTGTGTGCGCACGTAAATGCGCAGGATTAAGGGAAATGGCAGATTGCGTGTGGCATTGCTGCGCACTATCATKACCGGCCAAGGTGTCATAGCGACGATAAGTACACAAATTCGTGCTGATATTAAATTTAAGTATTGCTTTGGCGGCGATTTCCACGCAAAGTGTGCGTTTGAATGGGCGAAGTTGCGTGGAATATTTAATTTGAAATGAACACAGTCGGTTCGAATTGCAACTTAACAACGTCGAAGTTTCACTTGAAGCACTTCATACAATTAGCATATAATTTACTCGACTAATTGTTACAAATGTTCGCTGATCTTTGTGGCAAGAAATATTCGAAAATTTGGCAATATATTATACATTTTAAGTGGTTTTACTATAAGGCACTCATGACGGGTCTGGGCATAAAACGAATATAKTATTAACTCTATTCTTGAACTTCTTTCGCAAATGTTAATCGTAAATATACTATAAATCATAATTTTGAGTGTTTTCCATAGCAAACCTTAAGCCGTTATTTGTTTGCCGTAATTACTCTACATTTCCTCGCAAGAAATCAAAAACCAATATGAAAATTGCTTTATGGGAACAAAGAGAGCTTTTCGAAAAGAAAGTATTTTATTTATTTTAAAAATTTCTGATCAAAAATTGTTGTAAAAAATCGAATTTARGGGGAAAGTCCTTATTTTTAATCTTTAGTAACTAATAATCATGTTTTTAAATAGCCCCAATTTCGAAATTTGAAACAAAAGATTTCGAGTTTTTTTCTAATTTTTTCTTTTTTCAATTTTTTTGGCAATGTTCGAGTATTATTGCGGTAAAACTGTACAAATTGTGATGCTATTCAAGAATCGCGAAAATCTTTGATATCGTCTTGTGAGTGAAACTGCTTCCGAGCCAGATCATGCTCCTTCGAAGAGAGCAAATAATAATCGGACGSTGCAATATCTGGTGAATTTAGCGCATGGTTTAGGACTTTTCATTTAAGCGTTTCCTGGTAGATTGTACATTGCCAAACATTGGTAATGTAAGGCCGAGTGTTGGCATTCATTATTTGACTAAGGAAGAAAATCCGCCCTATTTTTGTACTATAATTGTAATGCTTAGCATAAGAACGGAATAAAAATCATCAAAACCGTGCTGAGCTTTCACTGAATCGGAGAATTCTTAGTGTCAATGGTTCTTCTTCTTTAACATTGCAACCGTGCGTAGGTCTTCGCCATTTGTGCATATACTTTGCGGGGATATATATATCGCAGCAGATAGGTCGCAATTCACTTAGTTCTCGGCACCCTTGCTTTCGTTGTCCACATATYGGTCTCGAATCAGCATCCATGCGAACGACATGACCTAATCAACGAATTCGTTGATTTTTTTACGCTTAACTATATCCATGTTGCCATATAGCTCATACACTTTACCTTCCTATTTTCTTCGATAATCAATGCAGACATGAATGGCTCCAAACTCATTGCGGAGAACAGTTCTATCGAAACGCTTTCTCATCTTGAATGAGAGACTTATAGATTGTAATTTTTGTTCGTTGAGAGCTATCTGATTTTCAATCGCCTAGCGATCGCAAAGTAGTAACTGTTGGCCCGAGCTATTGCGAGCTTGAACTTCAGGCTTAGATTTGTGGTGAAATTATGCTGGTTCCCAGATATTTAAAGTCTTTAACTTTTTGAAATTTATAGCTGTCAACAATTACGTAGTTCACACGAGGAATCTTTGTGCGTGGGCTGTATGTACTTTATCTTGCCCCCGTTCACTACAAGATCAGCTTATTTTGTTTCTTTTCTAGGCTGAAATCTGTTGGTAAGGCCAACATTTTCCATATATGTATACCTCCGCAACATTGTACTTTTAGASTAGTTTTCCAGCATTATATTAAATAATATGAAATAGAGGGATTCTTCTTCTTTATTGGCTTAGAAACCGATTACGCGGTTCTAGCGAGTTAACAACAGAGCGCAAATCGTTTCTTCATTTTGCAAAGTGGCGCCAAGTGGAGATTCCAAGCAAAGCTTTCCAACGTAGTGGAGTAGTCTTCCTCTTCCTCAGCTTCTCMCGCTACTGCGTCGAATACTTTCAGAGCTAGAGTGTTTTCATCCTTTCGGACCACATGACTCAGCCAGCGTAGCTGCKGTTTTTTAATTCCCTGAACTGTGTAAATGTCGTCGTATATCTCATAGAGCTCATAGTTTCATTCAATGTGGTATTCGCCATGGCCAATGCTCAAAGGACCATAAATCTTTCTCAGAACCTTTCTCTCCAAAACTCTTAACATCGACTCATCAGATGTTGTCATTGTCCGTGCCTCTGCACCTGTAAACATGGACGTTCATGCATAGTCGCGAACGCAACGATTGTTTATTTGCCCCCAAAAGGATTACCATGTCAAAAATTTCGTCTTCTAGTGATCCGCTCAAAGAGGTCTTTCCCGATTTTGATAAAGCTGATGGTTGTGCTCAACTTAATTCTGAATTTCGCACGGTTACCAAATAAAGATATGACAGCGAATTGGCAGCTCCTATCAGCGCAGTCGAAAGCGGCTTTGAAATCGACAGAAAGGTAAAGGGTGTCATGGGTCTTCTCCCTGATTTGATTATTATGAAAATCGGGTTTATAGTCGATTTATTTGGTTTAAAACCACACTAATGTAGTCCAGTTAGTTTACTTATTAAAGTGCTCAGACTGCGGGCTCTTATTCTAGTTAGTAGATAGGGCATAGTACGTTATTATGCCAATCAGTGGGCATGTATTCTTCTTACCAATATCATGCTTAGCAGCTGGAACATGCGTCTTCCCAGCGCCTCGCCGYCATCTCAGAGGGTAATACATCGGCCGCTAAGGAGTTGTTCTCAAGCCGTTATAGAATGGTTTCCAGCACGTCTGGGTTGTGTGGCAGGATAATTTTAATTTTAAATATACGTACGTTTCTATAAATTTCTCTAAGTAGAGATGCCTCTCAAGTAAAATTTAGCCTCATATACACTTTTCATTTTATTAGATGCACATGCCTTCGTGTATAAGAACGACTAACCAAACGATATTTACACACCAAAGATGTTTAATAATAACTTTTATTAAATTATTAAGTTTCTTCTTTTATAAAAACAAATATTCAGATATTTGTATATACAATTTCTCTACAGAAAAATCAAAAATCAATAAACCTAAATTAAATTCGTAGAAAATATATTTATGTACTTGTGTAATTTAAGCTTACACGAGGTCAATGAATTCTCAATATATCTCTCTTCATTTAAGCGCAAAAATTAAACAGAATTGTAAACGAAAATCACGCACAAAATTTGTCTAAWATAATTTCTTCTTCTTTATATAATAAAAACAAATGTATATGTACATAAAGTAATATAACAGACTTTGAAAATGCAATCAAAACAAATGAATAAGTCGCTCCCCCTTATTTTGAGGATTATCCATCTTATTGTATATACAGTTATAACTATATGTACGCTTAAGTATCATGTGAAGTAGGTAAATGTGTGCATATGTATTTAAACATACACAAGCGGAAACGCAGGTATAAGTTCATGCATACTTACAGTTTTACATAACTAAGTGAAAATGTCAAGAATGAACTTTTGTTAAGCGCCAGACAGCCTAAAGGCWCACACTCACACATGCATATATAGAGCATAACTTTTATGTATGTATGTAGTATATACGTATGTATGTATGTRTGGTGCGGCATGTCACATTCAAATATGCACTTATGTAGATACTTCTGGTTGGGAGTTGAGCGCATAGCTTTGTGGGCACTCGAGTGGCGCATTGGATTTCCGTGCTTCCTGCCTCAATGCGCTGCRCATATTTATATGTGATAAATCTTTTAAAATATATATGTATATGTCTGTGTGAGTACATATATACTTGAGCATGCATGTATGCATGTGTGTACATAAGCATAGCATAAATGCATTTAGCTATGCGCACGTTTACATTCACATTTCCTTTTTTCATTTAAAGATTTTAAAGCGCTTTTGAGCGCCAGCATCCATAAAAACTTTATGCCGAAAGACATATGCCTGTGAGCGCACCTGCACCAATATACAAGTAGATGTAGTGTATAAAATATATGTATACATATATACATATATCATACATAAATGTTTGCGCTTATAAGTAATGAATATTTCAACACTTGAAAAATACCAGAATTATCACATAACATGGCAGTGAACATGACTATTGCGCGCTTGCGAGCACAGACATATTCGCATCTTGCCCCCAAACGCAACATTGCCGCACGCCACGCAAGCAAATGGCAGAGGATCCGGCAGCAATGGCTAGCACGCGCATTTGCTTTGATTAATGTGGACAATTCCATGAGTATGTGCTCATACCTACATATATATGTATGTAAGTGCTCGTACAAGCTCGTATGAGTGAATACGACAGCACTAAATGACACAACCGAACGTCGTGACTTGTGAGTTGCACATAAATTCAGACAAGATATTTACGGTCACATAAAAATCATGCAGTAATGCGAGGGTGGCGGCCGACTGCAGAAAAGGGAAAGGGAAAACGCGGTTAAAAAAAGCATTTAAGCTGCAAGAATGGCTATAAACAGCAGTGAGTCTTCACTAAAGTAGCTGGAATTTRAGATTCGACGGATTCTGTTGGCAATCTTGGCCTCAATATGTTGTGCAGTGTGGGAGGTGGGTGGTGTGGCGGGCATTTAAATTGATTTCTGAAAGATTTATTTGCCAAAGTTTAATTTTCTTATCGCATACAAAGGGTTATCGTGAAATGAGTTCTTAAATATGCATAGAAAGCAAATTTCCAATAYGAACTTATGTCATAATTCTTGAATTGAATGTATTGATTGAATTTTATAACGGTATTACGGCTATGTTACATGGAAATTTTCCTCATACTTATTTGTGTTGTGTATTTATGAGACRTTGGAAGGACCAAGTGGAGAAGGACCTGGCTACGCTTGGAATATCCAATTGGCGCCACGTAGCGAAAAGAAGAAACGASTGGCGCGCTGTTGTTAACTCGGCTATAATCGCGTAAGCGGTGTCTACGCCAATTAAGAAGAAGAAGATTTATGAGACGAGCTTAAGCCGTGCTTTTCAAGAATGAATAAAACGCATATAATTTTATGTTATAAATTGGAGCAAGTGATTGCCGGATCGAATAAGTTCCAGCTGAGTGGTGCAATTTTCGACCACTTTTTGAAACTCGGAATCATTTGCTATCTTGCTTTGGTACCATTCACCGGAGCGCAACGAGCTTGATGGTTCCTCGACTTTAATTTTGCTCGAGTTGGGTGGTATTGTAAGCCTGCATCCCCGGATCCTTCTGCTAAATCTTCAATAAAGTGAATAAGGAGAGTTCTAATTTTTGAGAGCGAAGATGAACTCAGGTGGTCTTCTTCGATTCCCTGACCTACAGCAGCAATGACGTCAAGCTGGGAATAAAACAAGTAACAGCTGTCGAAAAGCATCTCGGAAAAATTTTTTGAGAACATGTCTAAAAAACATGTATTMGTTTTTTGAAAAATTTTTTAGAAACTTTTTTATTGAAGAATTTCCGTCAGATCTTTCTATTGCTTGTCGATAAAAAGGTGTTCTAATATTGTTTGCAAATTCGGATTTGAGTCTGCGGTGTGACAAGTCTAAGCTCTCTAGCCGAGCATCTCAAACTGTGATCGGCTCGTATATGCCGATTTACTTTCGATTTAATCACSTCATTATAAGAAATATTAAAGAACAAGTAGTACAGTTCTCTGAGAATTGATCGTCGACTATAAAATAATATATATGGTGGTTTTAGTACAAGGATTTTAACTCGCTTAATACTCTATCCCAAACTTTGTCTTCACAAATTAGGCTCTTTAAAATCCTTAATGGAACATTGTGAAGACCGGACCATAGACGTATCATGGTTCCATCAATATAGATCAGAGAAAGAACACTCGAAACAGCAGACTTTACCAGCGAGCTTACTCCGAAGAAAACAAATACTGTTTTATCGACCCGAAAAGTGATATCCACCATTTTTCTGGGATATGCAAGGTGTGACCTATGGTATATCAACTGCTTGGACATGGCTTTATTAAGCCGAATTTTTAGCTTGACTCAGCCCCRTTTTTCAGATAAAGCGWTAACATTTGGTATAGTAAGGAGTGCTSTTGTACTTGGTCGCTATGAAGACATACCTTACGAATCTCGAGAAAACATATTTTCCGTACAGCTCTGATATATATATCGATCTAATRGGATATTATGTTGAAAGAGATATAAATATTTTTGGAGTTGTTTGTTTTTAGTTTGTAAGTCAAGTTTTGCTTGGACAGGAAAGCGATTCTTCTGCCGTTTAGTATATCTTTTACAACACYATTCATCCAATAAAACAAAGCAGAAAAAGATTATAAGAAGCTTCATCGGATCAACAGCGAAAGTTACTATTATTAAGATCTTCATTTTAAATATTTTCACTTCCGTCTTTAAAGAAGTTTCTCTAGAGTATGTACTTATAATTTTCCCTCAATTACACCTTCTTTGTAAAATGTGTTCAWTTAAAGGTATAAAATCCAGTTTTCTTTCGCTTTTGTCTAAGGCACAAGCATAGTCTTCGCTTTTAATTTCTTTACAGACCTTTAAAGCTCTCTTGTGTTAAGCTTTCTTTGCTTTTTTATTGCTTCATAGTGATGAAAGTGCCTGTGTAAGTAACAACAATGAATTTTACATCTTCATCTTCTACTTAGTGTTTTTGCATATATTTTCTCAACATCTTCTTGAGCGACGTTCTTGGCCTCCTCTTTATTTATGTATGGATGTTTGTGYGCTGTGTACACATATTGTTGTGCAAGTGTCAGCACTGTGTCCCCCTTATTTTACTTTTCGAGCTCCATTGTGTACCCTTTCGTATTGTTGTCGGCGGCTTGCGCTGTAATCAGGAAAACACTGTGATTACACTTCGTTACAACATACTGTTTCAAAAGTTCACAAAATGCGGAAGTTATTACGCGTTTATTGTAGCTGTGTAAAGAGCAGAACTTACACCTTTSTGGATTAAACCATATAGCAGCATAATGCAGCTGAGTTTTTGAATCCGAACRTGTTCTTTGATTTTCGGTTAGATATTTTTACTCTTCTCCATGCCKTCTTTCTACTTSAGATGCTTTAAAAATCATRACATCTTCTTCTTCTTTATTGGCTACATTTCATATATTTCCCTTTACATGACTTCCTCTTTATCAAAAAAGTTCTTCTTAACTTTTTTGTGCCTTGAATGCAGTTTATTATTTGATCTGTAGACCATTTTTTGTTCGTAGTTACCTTTCTCAAATAAAACTTAATGTTGTCAGAACATACCTTATATATCTCAATTTTAAAAAATTAATACATATGAAGTAACCAAAGCGATAAAAAATATATGCGAACTTGTTCACGAAGGTTTCAAATATCCTTGGAARTTTTTCAATCTTTCTGTCTGATTCTGCGCACAGGTGCACCCAGGGCTTGTTAGGAAACGAAAAGTAAACAAARCTTCTATGTAGTATTTTAAGGACTTAATAGTACCGAAAAAAGTTTTTAGTAGCTATTTTGGGAATGGTATGTATTTGATAATTTCAATAGGCTATAGYAACTTCAGTGCCGTGGGCGTTCTCTGTTAATCGGACTAAAAATATTCGTTTGCCTTTCAATTTTACACCAGTTCGATCTGAAAACATATGTGTATGTATAACAAATAGGTGGGTCTGATCTTGAAGTCGACTCATTTTCTGTCGGTTATGCAGCATATTAATTATACTTAGGTTTTTTAAATTTTAATTTCTTTTTTTTTAATATAAATCTTAATTTTGGATAACATTTTGTTGCAAAGTGTTGATCTTCGTATTTCTGCCTCTTTTGTGATAACTTTATTGCTATTGTACATAAATGCTGCACTTAGTTTACAACAGAAAAATTGCTCTTCTTCTCTTTTCTTCTTCGGTAACAAGTCAAGACGTGAGTCAGCACATGATTTATGCAAAATTGCTCTTTACCGTTATTTTGTTTCTCCTTCTCACATTATGAATAAAAAGAGTGCAAGCCAAGGACTGGTTCTGTAATTTGTAGCTGCTGGTGTAACSGGTTGTTTGGCGTTTGGCCATTAGGGCATTTTAAATCTCGGCTCTATTGTCCCAGGTGCAGAGACAAATCTCTGACCAAAGGTGCAATTCMAAAAGATAGGCTGTAACATTTTCGTATATATGTATATATATATGTATGTAAGTATAGTATATATGTATTAGTAGAAATCCTACAGTTATACCTAAGGTGACTACTGCTATTACATTGCACATACTCTTATTGTCTCTGTGTTCAATGTAGATTTGATCTTCAGTATCTTCAGTTGGCAGTCGTTTACATTTGGTGGTTTACATGGTTTTGCCGTAGAAGATTTTCTTGAAGCTGTATGTTGCCCTTACTTAYATTAGCATTATTTCTTTCACTTAAAAAAGTTATAGTTCGAAACTCATTAATCAAATCGAACACATCATATATATATGTAAGACTGATTTTAGAATATTCATTCATTCAGATACTGAAATCGTGCTTCTATCTTTTGAGACTCATATGACAAACCCTTCCTTAACTATTAAAAATTAATATTTCTTTTTTCCTTCCCTTTCTATTCATGAAAATAATTTTTGAAAGTTTAGACTTATAACATATATAAAAGATACTTCAAAATGACAACTGCGAAAGGATGCCTCCTGATGTATACCATTGAACACCTACATAGTGAGAGACGCTTATGCTGCCAGTTAAGCATAAGAAACTCTTCTCCAGGCAGTTTCTGCTGGCATGTTTTCACAGAAATCACCCTTGCAGCCACYTGCTTGGAGCGGAACCGCCTCCTRGGACCACAAGAGGTATTTCCACAATTACGTCGACTACATTGATCAATACGCTGACCGGACTTCGGACGCAACTAATTTCCGACAGACACTGGAGCCATCAAAACCTTCACGACTCCCTTCCAGTGAATGACGTTTTTGGAGTCAAAACACCACCCATTGTAGGCGAAAAGCTCGAGTTGCCGCCAGAAACGAGAGTGAACCTAGCGCTTACGCGTGACCTTGTTTAGTTGGATCCTTGGTTTTAGGGCAAAAACTCAAACATCATTACCCTAACGTGTACGAAATAAGGGAATTATGATTTCAAGTAACCCATGTGATGATAATTCSATGATGCTCGGAAATATATTACTGCTGTCTTCTATATCTTTATTTTTGTAGATCAGATGGGTATCCGTTGTCCTCTTGGGTTCTATTGCTGGATCTATGAATCTTGCGTGAGTTTGGTTTGTGATGGCAAACAATTAGATCCCGTGTGAGTTCGAGATCCTGTGGTAGTCCCAGTAGAACACAGGAGATTTACAAAGCTACTTTCTCTTAGGTTCATCTTGTGGCAGTCGCAGGAGCTCTTAAATAGCCGAAATGGACATTAGTAGCGCTTTATTTATTTATGAGGGTATTTATGATTGATACTTAATACTTATAGGTATCAAAACGGACTCAGTTATCCAAGTGGGATCTTTAATGTGTTTTCTCACAGGTTCGACATTTTAAACTAACCCCTATATTACCATTAATTTTTGATTCGCCGATTGTATGGCAAAAGGGAATGCCACTGTTATCTTCATGGTATCGTCGAGGAAACCACAAGCAATAACTTATTTCGATTTTGATTCGCATATCGAGAGCTTTAGATCACTACGATTTAATTCTCATTATATTGTGTTTTCTACTTCATGAATAGCATGACTAGCTATTTAAATTTTGTTGAAATGCATTATTATAAAGACAACTGATATATGAGTAAGTAAATATTCGATACTTGATCCATTTAGTCTTTGTAATATTTCTTAAAGCTTAAAAAAAAACTTGCGATACCCAATTTGATCTCAGATCATTACAACAGGATTTATAAAATTTTGAAATCACTTTAAAGGTTAAAGATATTTTTCTATTTAAACTGATATTTATTTCCGCTACCCCACTAGTCCTAAGACAGCCATTTAAAACTATGAGGTTTGACATAATTTAGCAGAGCTTTTAACTGTACGTAAGAAAATGTGTAAATTTAATTAAGCGCAGTTACTTTCTCCTTTTCGGCACAAAAACGAAAAATTATCTGCAACTTCTTTTAATTTATAAGATAATAAGAAGCAAGGCTAGGTTAAAGTATACGCACACTCATATTTACTTATGCAGGGAATAGTTTTAAGTAAGTATTATCCATTGAGTAATACTTGGCAAAACGTAAGCTCCACACACGCACGCCCCCGCTTAGTCACTTTATCTTCCACGCACGTAGTAGATATTCATAGTAGTTACATATGTACGAGAGCGGTTAAAATAGTGCGTAACCTACAAAATAAAAATGATATAATCTCCTATAAGCTCGGACAACTTGAGCCAGTGATTATTTAACTTTAACTTTAGCCTGTGTGCTAAAAACCTTTGCTAGATGTCTATTAAGTCTAGGGCTCCGTGGCGTCAATAGCTTCCCCTCTCTTTTCAAATTGGTGTTCGGTGAGTAACTTTTTCTTGTAGAAAAAGACGTCATACTGCGTGCAATAGATGAGACAGCTATTCCTAATTTCACTAATTTGCCAGTGCCGTCGTTCGAGCTCTTAGCCGGTGCATTGTTCAAGTAGAAGAACACTTTTCTCTTCACAAATGACGCTGTGTAATCCGTCATAAAAAAATGTGTCGGCAAAGCTCTGTGATTCTTTATTCTCCGATCAAAAAGTGGTTATCGCGTTTTCTAGAGCAGTTTCATCAGGTGAAGTCCACGCTTTCGATTGTTTCTTTATGTCTTTGTAACATTTTGTCGATGGTCATATAACTCTTTTGGATTGCGCTTATACACTATCAAGAAGTGCGGAATGAGCTTGATGTTGGAAATGAGCCAGCGAATCTCTCATCGCAGCGACGGATTTGTCAAATCTGAAATTGAAGAATCTATTGACACTCGGGGTGTTTTAACTGATTTCCTGGCTATCTGTCCCACATTCGACTCAGCGATCTGTTAATACGGGTTTTTGGTATCTTCCGTGGTAGCTGCATTCGTGACACCCACGCGTGGTTCATAAAAAACTGATGTTGGCTTATGTTGAACCATTTTTTTACGATCGCAGTGTAACAGGTAAGCGCTATTTGATTTCCAATGCCGATTTTATTAAAATATTCACTTATTTGGGGAATATTGCCGTACTGGTTAAGTATTTATTAGACCATCCTCGTTTATGCTTGTGAATGATGATCACTACATCATATCCCACATTTTCGTCTCTTCGGATTCCTCTTTTATGGCGTACGCTACTGTTGTCGCTTAGTTGCGGCTCTGCGTTGCTGCCATACATTGACAGCACATTGTCCTCGTGCACGTTGCCACGTTTGCACATTGCCACGGCACGTTGCCATGCAACTTGCGTGCCGGTCCTTCATTTATTGCAATACGACTACACCCGACACGCCGCCCCCCGTTTACTCGGCTTCAACTACTTTCAGTAGCTATTCTCTCGTTGCAACAATTRCACCTACCATTTTTTCAACGTGCATCGCTGCCGGCGGATATGCTCGGCTATCGCAACGACAATTGCATTAACACACATTTTCTGCTGCCTCTGCTTATGCCTCTGTCACCAGCTCCAGCTTATGCTGCCACTTCTACTTTTACTACTAGATATACTTCAATCTCCGCACAGCGCTTCTTCGGTGTGCCCGCTACAAATACTTTAGTTGGTAGTTAGCACGATAACTGGAATATTTTCTTTCATAGTCTTCGAAAAAAAAAAAAAGAAAACGAGAGACTATATGAAAAGAGGATATCAAAAAAGAAGAAAGCACAAAAAAGAGTAACTCAAGTACCAAGCCAAGGCAGAGCTTGTGGAAATTAAGTCAAACCAAGCCGAGCACTCGTATCCTTCGTATCCTTGAATCTGTGGAAACGTACACTCGGAAGTTTGTGCATGTAATTAGTGCTTTAATTGTGACAGGCATTTTGTAGAGAAATAAGAAAAAATATAATGAAATCCWAGTGAAATGAAAATGATAAAGAAAACTTGAAACAAAAATAAGAGTGGAAGCTTCATTGCGACGCTACCAGAATTTAATTGTGTAATAATTGTACAAAGCAGTAGATTTTCTGCAAGGATATTTGTTAGTCGTCACGAGGAAACCATAAAACAAGCTTAAAATTGTTGTACTTTAATGACGATTGCATGCATGTGGCCTCCCACTGGAATTAGGTGTATGTAAGCTGTGAAAGCTACTGATATATTCATGACTTATTTAGTTAATAATTTAAGCRAAGTGAAATTAATTTCATTTTTCGMAAATAASTTATTGAATTTAATTATTCATAGGTACTTGTATTACTGACCCCTGTTCTAACTTTTATTTCTTTTCAAATTTCTCAATTACTATTAGATCATATGGTATTAAGTAGTTATAATCAAAAAGAAACCCAAGTCCTCCATCTACTGATTTACCAAAGAAAGACCAACTTTAAGTGTAAATCATGTCCACTGCCCCTCTCTCTGGTCAATACTACCAGTTTATGTTGTTTTAAATATTTGCTGAGATGTTGTTTTTTTTTGTAGTTTTAAGGTACAGATACTTAATTCATATAATTGGAAAGGATTTTCCAACAAGACTGATATATCATCATAATTAAAAACAAACACTAATTGTTAAGAAAATTTAAAATGTTTTTTATTTAATGTGAGGTAAAATCGATACAATTTAGTTTAATATAGAGAACCATTCAAATGGCACTCACTACTTTTTATACGGGAATGAATACGATGAACATAGTTTTCGAGTAATTCTGCTGCAAATAAACGTTTGGTGGAACCAAATATTGCCAAGATCAACTTCTTCCAACTGCGGCCAGAAAAAGTTATCATCGATCCATACCATTGACCAGCTTTAATTCGAAAGATGTGCGACATATGAWTCCACCAGACCAAATAACACACCAAACTGYCAATTTGGGAGATTGCTCATGAWTAATTTTTGGATTTTCTTCSCACCAGAATCGACAGTTTTGATTATTTACAAAGTAGTACATTTTGATTATAAAAAGTATTGATATTTCCCTATTTTCCTTTACTACCGTTTTAATAGGTGATGCTTTAATCCATCTCTTGAATCTTTATTTGTTTTCATTCCCTATTTCTGATAAATAGGATCTTTGATCTATTGCATCCTTTTGGCACTCATATTCCGTCATCCAGTAGCCTCGCTTTAAACAAGCCTTACAACCTATTTCGGATATAGGATCACCTCCACTTCCTTTGCAGATATGAAATTCGTATAACTCTGTTCCTTCTGCAATCGCTGTGTATAGAACAAATGTATTTAGGTGCTTCACTGCTTGATCGGAGAACTAATAGCTTTCCGTTAACGAAATGCATCTCTGTAGCATTCYCATCTCATTCTCTAGTGACCAGTGTTCAACGCTAGAAGTAACATAGATAGTGATAAATTAAGTCTCTGGAACATCTTCTATGCGTATGCAAATTTTGTGTAGTTTCACAGCAAGCGGTCTCAGCTTTTTTGACTATATCTACGATGTTACACACATAAAGCTATTAAAAATGATGTACTTCAACAAGAGAAAAGTTTAGAGAGCACATGGTAATAAGAGGGGATTTTAGTCCCGATGGTTTCACTAAAGGTTTCTTAAAGGTTTATGTGCTTGGTCATATATAAACCTTACCAACTACCTGGTAGATAGGTAGATGACAGTAAGTAGATGCTCCAGGATCTCTTTCTCTTACTGTAGCATAAAGGTGTGTTTAGTTAAAAGTTGTTTATGAACTTTGGTACGATATCTAACTATATCGTCGTCTATCCAATAAATAACTTAATATGTATAGTATTATGGATATTAGTAAGCTATCGCCAGACATTGAATTCGTGTTTGACATCTTGAAAATAGTCGACTATATGGGTGATTGTGTAAAATTGTACTCTGTAACTTAATTACACAGATACATGGTAACCTATATTACATTAGGTGAGTATTGACTAATATTAACCATTTAAGTTGGCTAGCTATATTTGGAAACAACATTTCAGTGCAATAGACTTCTGAGGTATGAAATAATGTATAGTACTATATTTCTCATAATTTGAATTGAATATGAGAAAGTTGTGATGCGTGGCAAGCATTTATTAACGATTTCGATTAACGAAGGGAAAATTCTCTCAAATTATCCGTTTCTTGAAACTACTTATCTATAAGTTAAGATTTCATTATTCGACATATAATTTTCAAATTAAATTATATTAAATTAAAGTATTTTATATACGGATTGTGAGATGCATGGAGTGAACTAATTGGGTTTCTTCTTTGCTTGAAGTATGCACTACTATGAGCTTTGTTAATAATTTTAAAATTCTTAAATTATTCTTTCAAATCTATGTCTTCGCCCTCGAAGTAATACCCTTTAGCCCCAATACACTTGTGCCACCGTTTTTTTCAATCCTCGAAAATGTTGTTAAAGTCAATTTCCGGAATAACATTCAAGGTGCGTAGTGATTCACGCTTTCATTTCTATTCTTCAAGTGACTCAAAAAGGTTTCACCGGAGCGGTCGTTTTATTTTGATGAATAGTCAGAAGTCACACATAACCAAATTAGCCGAATATGATGGTTGCGGCACTATGTTCTTTGACAATTTGGCGAAAAACTCAAGAAGAATTAATGTAGTACGCGACGGTACATAGTCGTGGTGCAAAAATCAGGAGTTGTCAGCTCATTATGCCGACCTCTTTTACGAATAACACTCAAATAATAAAGCTTGTTGACAGTTTGGCTGGTCGGAAGGAATTCGGTTATCCCGACATTTCTATAATCGAAGAAAACTGTAAACATAAACATGATTTTTGACCTGCTTTCACGTAGTATTTTCGACTTCGGCTTACCTTTGCCGCGATCTTCCGTCGATTAATCGTCTGTTACCAGGTCGTTTAGCGTAAATCAAAACGCCAGTAATAATGCGTTTCATGACATCCTGGTAGTTGGAAAGCATTGTTTCGCAGATGTTAAGGTGACACTGTTTTTGGGAAAAACTGAATGATTTTCTTACTAATCGTGGTTTCACAATTCTTAGACCCAAATAATATTTCAAAGTTGGTTTTCGCAYGAAATTTWAATTAAAWTTTTTTACTATTTTTTGCTCACAGTGGTACAGCCAAGCGGAAGTAAGATTTGCTGGAATATGCCTTTCTTTCCCTTAAAATGGCTTAGGGAGTTAAACGTGAGTTATAGACACCGAYAAGTTTATTACTGAGTATTTAATCAGGACAGTCCAGCTCAAAGTCATGTTATTTTTTTCCATATGTAAGAGACGATATACATAACTTTCAAAGTACGCAATTCTCACTAAAAATAAATTGTAAAAATGAAAGTAAATCCAAGCATTGGGGGTAAGCCCAAACACCAAACCAACTTTAGAAATAATGGTAGYCAGAAGAGATAGGCGAAACMAGTMYAAAAATATCTCAAATCTTTTCAGAWCATTAAAATCCTTTTAGATATAATTGTCCATTATGACCTTGCTTCTTTTTACTAAAGTCAATTGAGTTAAATTTTTAAGGAAATCGCAAAGATTCTCAAACAGACCTTAAATACATTGTCGCTGGAAATGTCACCRAAATACCAACGAAATGTAAGGCTTGAAAAGAAATGAAATTCAACTGGCATAATCAAGTGTGAAACTCCTATTGTTTTCGGACTGCGCATACTTCGAAGAGCTATTCGGACGACTTTTGTCTGCAAATATCTTGCACTTTTCACTACTTACTGCAGAAGACAGCATTCCATGACGTACTCCTCCTACTCATCTCACTTATCTTATTATATATGTATGTGTATGTGTGTGCTGTGTACATAACCGGCAGCATTTCTTTTGTGCCTTTAACAATGGACAGAAATCTACTGATAATGCATCGCATATTTAGCACAGATTCCAGCTTGCCATTCTTTGTATTGTCCACATAAATGACCCCGATTCCGCAAAAGAACGCATACAACTGTACGTGTGGGAATGCTGTACGAGTATATGTGGGTGTGTGTGTGTGTAGGTATGTATGGATTGTGGGAGGCGACGAGATAGCACACTGAACAACTACAAAGGAACTGCATTCTGCTTTAATTGTGTCACATGTGATTGTAGTTGTGTGTCTGTGTGTGTGTGACTACAAATAAACCAGCGCATAGATTTGTGTCTGCATGTGTTCGTAGTCACAACTGTTTGAAGCAGTTATGCTGGCGACAATTCGCTCTATTAGCTTTGTTGCTGCGGTGTGTCATCGTGTTTTTGTTTTTAATATTTTYCTATTTTTTTGTGATATCCTCGTAAATATCTGTGCTGCTGCATCGGAATTCTGATGTCCATTCCAATGCAATTCCAACAATTGCATTTGCCAATTGATGCAAGCAACCAGCCATTGGCCAGCTGTCCATTGTGTAAGTAGCAAATCTAGAATTGCACYTAGCTCCAAGCGCAGCTCACCGACTACAAAGAAACTCGTGTAAAAGAGTAAATCGCCATACATATACATACGTATCTGCACATACATGCAGGTTATAGAAGTATATGTGGAAGTGGAGAAGTAGAGTAAAGTGAAAGCGGTTCGTTGCATGTGAGGTACAAATAGATCTAATGCAGCGGCACACATGTCTAATGTAATTGAGGAACGCCATTATGGCAGAAAATGGCAAAGGACAACTGAATGTCCTTGATATGCTGAACAGGAATACACGTATACATATATTTATATATACATATGCTTTTGAACGYAAGCATATGCACATTTAAAGACTCTAAAACGTATTGAGGGTAACAGCAAAGCTTTGTCAAAGGTATACGAATAAGGTGAGATGTGTTTGTATAAAGGTTGCATGTGCTTAACTTTAACCAACAAACATAAAACCAAGAATAAAGGTTACACCAACGTTATAAAATCCTTTACTTATACAAAAGGCTCAGGAAAGGACGTTCAAAAATTGAATTTGATCGATTAGTTTGTATGGCAGCTACATATATGCTATATTAGGAGATTATAAAGATACATACAGGAAAAATTTTTACGCGGTTACTTGATCTCCTCCGGTAAAAGAAAGCCTTTTTTCATTTATTAGAATTTTTTATTGTTACAAATATATAC
>NW_017536563.1:212180-239278 GCF_001853355.1 Bactrocera latifrons
TATTTTCTCTTTATTTTGCTCCATTTTTGCGACGCTATAACTCACGAACGACTTAAAAGAAATGACAATCAATCAAACAGGTGTTAGGGCGTGAAATGAGCTTTCCAAAAAGGTATGAYCCGATGCGATAAAACTAGAACTACGCGCTCTCAGCATCACTTTTTTGACAACCTAATATATGCAGTCATACACAGACAGAGAGACGGACATGGCTGAATCAACAATATATATAGTATRGGGTTTCCGACTTTTCCTTATTTTAGATTTATGTCTTAACAATTATCTTTTAAAAGAATGGCCATAATTGATTCTTTCTTTACCTGCTCGCTACGCCTGAAGTCTGCGCTGTTGTCAAAACATTTATACCTCAAAATAATTCAATTTCTATTAAAAATAATTTGCGAATATCATAATAAAATAGTATAAGCCATAGCAAATCTTCCGTTTTTAATATATATTTATATTTATTTTTTATATATATTTTTTAATATACCAGCTTATGTCCTTCATGCTAGTTGCTTGTTCGTTTCACAGCTCTCTGAGATTGCAATGGAGTGTAGTTTTTATTATAAATATATCAGAAATGCATAATCGAATAGGTTTTTGTTAGTTTGCTTTTACTCTGAGTCCAGTGGGTTATGCTACTTCGAATATTTTAAGCGTGTTCGATTCGTTACTTGTGGTATATATACTATGTATACAGAAAAAAAAACTATAAGAAATATGTTTGCTATATTTTCATGCTCTGTTCATCTGCTTTATTCTCTTTGGCACTTGGTTGAACATAAAGTTTTCATTTATGTTGAGATGTCTGATTGAAAGTGGGCAATCGGATCTCTCAACTATAATACATATCCAGATTAGAATTATGCACCACGCTCGGTTAAAAGCTTAATGCCAGTCTTATACCAACCATCTTTTTCTATACAGTATTCWTGTTTTCTAGAAAACCTTAGCTTTAGGAAAAAAGAAATTTAACCACAAGTGGAAGAAGAAGAAGTAGAGCAGTAGTAGTTATTAAAAACTTATTTCTGATCYAAATCGGATAATAAGTACGACAATATGCTCAGATATTGCTGATTAATGCGTAGATGTCATCTTTGTTCAAAAATCTTTGAACTTGTTATATCGATTTTTTGCACGCCAAAGTGCTCGTGTTATCGGTAATCTCGGGGATGACAATTGACCACCTCAGGCCTGAGGTTTGATAGCGTTTGACGTTTTCGGTTGAGTTTTTTGACGAACCATTTATTTAGAACATACCCTTTAGTGAAGATTTCGCCAAAAATTGAATATTTCATGTGAAATAACATTAGAAATTGTTATTGTGTCAGATTGACCAAATCGGTGAAAAACTAACAATAGATACTGGTGTCCACATACTCAGTACCTAGTGGCTTTGGTTGGATTTATTCAATGTTTGATCATAAGGTTGCATGCTCAACTGATATTAAGTGTGCAAGGTATTATGCTGTTATTTAAATTTCTTCTAAAGTTGTGTACTGTAAAGTAAARTAATCAAATGGAATGTAAAATTGTGTTATATGAGACGTAGTCGCTGTAGTAACATATSACTTACTAAACTTGGTAGAAATTGGTCTTGAAAACCCTGGTGWAAGAGTGGGCGATGTCACGCCCGTTGGCCAATTTTTACCGCGCCTTCAGTAAAGCCCTGCCATTCCATCTGAAGGGTAGAATTTAACATCTCGGGCATATTGGTTATTGATTTATTGCGCTTTAGTAGATTTGAGCAGTATAGAAAACTTTTCACAGATCTCAGATTTGTTATAAACGTATTTGGAATGTTTTTCGATACATAARAAGCACACATTTAAAGATTTTGGTGCTTTAGTTCCGTTTTGCCTTTTTTTGATATTAACTTCATTCCATAAAAATTTTTTTTCAATCAACTAAGATTTTTGATTCTTTTAAAGCGAAGCAAAGTACTGATCCGTATGTATCACAGCCTAATGGAACGATTGTTCAGATGYTTTGACTTATACCACATGTATGTTACGTATACGCTCTGTAGAACAAAAAGAGATCTGGAGTGAAAGCCGACGATCAGAGTTTAACAGTTTCTCGAACATGGAACGCTTTTTGCATCTCTGCTCGAATGCTATATATATGCTTATTTTTATTAAGAATTACTATACATTCCTCCGATATATACGCGATGGTGATGCTAAGAATGGCAATGTAATATAAAAATTTTAAGTGAGCTTCGAATACGCCTACAAATCKCTAAAATGAAAAAAAAAGAAGAAAATGCTCCTGTTGTGTATCAAAAATAAGATTTTTTTTTGTAAGTAGTGTTTCATAYAAAGTACTTAATGTTGGTTAACTGAACTTTTTTGTCTTTCTTCTGAACTTCATACTTCATATTAATTAGAGTTCCTTYTGAACTTTATGCTTTATTTTAGGCATTCAAAAGTTACTGAAAGATAAAAATATAAGTTATTCGGAATAGATTTAGTGTTTTTGAGACATTTTTAAATAATTAATCGGACATAATTTGGTAACATTTACATTTTTGTTAACTCGGCTATAATCGCGTAAGCGGTGATTACGCCAATCAAGAAGAAGAAGAATTTGGTAACAAGGACTCTCGCTCGTTGGGTTGTCCTTGCATTTTAGTGTGTACATACATAAGTATGTCTGTGTTTATGTGCTCTTATTTGTGTAGCACATTTTTAGCACACTTTGTTGAAAGCATTCCTTAAACCTGGCATATTATTGCAGGAGGACTKTCTGAATTGCATTCCTTTGCTACCAACATAAAGGAGTGTATGCGCTGCAGCAATGACAAAAATGCTTTTGTGCACATGAGTATTCACCTACAAGTACACAAGTGTGCAAATAGAAGGAATTTTCCAATGTAGAAGGGGTCTGTCGAATGCTTACTTATGTCATTTTAATAAAAAAAATATTTGAAAAAAAGAAAAAAATATTGAAGCATAGAAAAAATGAGCTGAAATCAAAGTGCACTCTGCGTGTTTGCTTTCGTAGCGCCTGAAGCAAATATAATTTCAAAGTATACTCTACACACGCTCAATGCTATCTACCCACTCATATGCGTCATCTCCCATACTCGAACGGCAAACGAAAAATATTATTGCAATAGAGAAAGAATGCTTAAATAAATGYTGCGTATACGCCATGGCGGCGGATATGCGTGCCACTCAARTACAGCTGCGTGCGTTGGCRCTATACCCACATATTTCTGAGAAAGGTGAAGGAGTGCAATATTAAAGTAGTAGCAGCAGAGCGAATGAAATGTGGCGAAGTGCTGCTAAAAAAATAAAAAAATTAAATAAAATTGTATCAAAACGTTCAGCAACTCTTTTAACTTCCAGAAAATCGCTTCCAGCAGCTTTCACTCACACAAGAATGACTTATATGTATTCTTGTATGAGTTATTTCTTCCTTTCTCCACACACAGCATACATTTTGACAACAACAATAACCATAACTCACAAAGCATACAGGGGAAATTCCTTGAAAAGCTTAATGTGCCTAACTTCAAACGCATATTGGCTAAAGAAGTTTACAGCTGCGTGCGGAAGAGTTGCACATATCATATATACAGACTGACATATATACGAATGCGTGAGTTTGAAGGTATGCGAGTTCTTTGCTTTTAATGTTTGCCTCAAAGTTAGCTTGGCAAAATTTGTTAATAATAATTTAACTTTTTAATGTGTGCTGCTGAATAAGTTAATTATGATATGTGCATCCGAAAGGCATACCGGTTTGTGGCATTCTAAGAATTTAAAACTGTTTTTAAAATAAACGTGTTTTATTTTATATTTATAATTTTAATAACTTTTTTTYTGCTGGATATTACCTACGTTTGCCGAGGATTTGTTTTTTTTTCCTGCATAGGTTATTGTTGTGATCTTGAGTCATAAAACATTTGTAAGGGCCTGCTACATTCTAGAAATTTCATTTYAAGGGACGTATTTGTCTATTTAAATTATAATTTTTTATAACGAATTTTGAACTCCATATTTCACTGATATGACCTTTATAATAATACCCAACGATTGCCCTCCTTCCGCCCAACCGACGCGAGGGTCGCAATCCGCGAACATGCGGAATTAGTTAAGGGAAACCTCTTGGGGTAATTGTCCGAAATCTATAGTTTATTTTCCAATCATAAACGCTTCCTTTTGACATTGGCTGAATTACGTTTTGTAAAGAATGTGTATATTCGTAAAAAACATTGTTGCTTCGTAGGCTTTGCATCATTCCAAAACCTCAGAGAGCAAATTTATCAAGATAATTACTGATAAAAATAGTTTTAGTACCAGATAGTTCCTTAAATATTATAAAACCGCAGAGAAAAAATTAGTAAACTTCATTTCCATATAGTCTGAATTTCAGCGCTGTCGTGCAATATGGGTAACGAAGGCATGTTATATAGCCTCTATATAAATCCTAGCGGAKAAACATAAATCCGTCTAAATGTTTAATCCGACATATACTTATATTATATGAAGTTAATGTTTCATGTTTTGTCAATATATTATATTAAAAATTGTTTTTTGTGTCTTAAATAAAAATATTATTTTCCTGGTCACAATGAAAACAATATTGTTAGTATTAAATATTTTTACATTGTTTTTTGTTTTTTGTTTTTTTGAAGAACTCAACGTTGTCTATACTTTATGGTATAACGTATGACTATCACTGATATATTTTCTTATTTTTTACTTTTACTAGATCCATTTTCTATAGTTGTATTATTGTGTTAAACTTGTTCTGCTACTCTTTAATGTCAAAATCTCTCCGATTGGAGCATAGCATAGGTACTCCTCCAAGCCAGTTTTCTTTCCAGATTTTGTAAATATAGCTGAAAAGTTGAAAGCTTTATTTTACAATAATAAAGGCGTATTTTTTCCAGGTAGCTTCATTTTGAGCAATTGTATGACTTATGRCGTTCTTGCGTCTGGCGGTGATAATAATCTCAAAAAAGAAATATAGGAACGACCGGTAATGACCAAAYATATAGAAAAAAATGTGAATTTTTAACTTTTTCCCCTGAAAAATTATAAACCCAAAAAAGTTAGATGTAAATTTCAAATGAACGATCCAGCCGCTTTACAGAAACTATGGTAACTTAAAAACCAAACCGTGTATACTTTCAGCTGGGCCAATTTGTTTTCTTTTTTGTAAGAATCGTGGGCAAATTTAGCCGTTCCATATAATTGGTGAGTAAGTTTCCTTGTAATATAGTATACTAGGCTGCGAGACTTTGAAAGGTTGTCGAAATGAATGCGCTTATACCATATATCACTTTATTTATTCTAAATCCATTTAATGTAAGAAATTCTTTATTCTCTAGTGAAAGTTTTGGTTTTTTTTGACCTCGTAGCTCAGAAAGTTAGAAATCTCAGTAATTAATGTTTTCGAATTCTTGGCCTCATTAGCAATATTCTTTGATATTTTTACTAAACAAAATGAAAAAAATCAGTTAACAGTGTGACGAAAGTTTTTCTTTTGAACTGTTATAATTTTTCACCCTAACTGTGAATTATTCCATATAATATTAGTAATGTATTTTACTTTAAAGTATGTTTAGTTCTTGACATAAAAAACGGAAGAGAGACGATTGTTTTTTACAATTAAAATTGAAGTTTGACTATGCGCAATGTTATTTCTACTATTTTTGTCAGACTGATTTGCAATATCGAAAAACATTTCCAACYTTTACATTTTTAAAGTAGTCTTACACTTATGGTTTATTAGGTTAGGTAAGGTTAAGATGTCTCACTTAGGTTATTTAGAATGCCAGTCAATTGTGGYACACACATTGCCTACATAATAGATCGTAAGACCCTTAAAAATCGACAAAGCGACAGCCAGTGAATTCAGAGCCGTCCAGCGCAAAAAAGTAGTCATCCCAACTACCACATCCATTTAATGATGATAGGAAACTAGCCAGGGTTTTAACAGAACGGAGGCAGCCTTGGTAGTAACCATCAGCTTTTTCTTCGGTGAATGACACCTGCATACTCAGGTGATACAATACCTCGACCACCAGCCCAGTGTTCAAACCGATCTGTCTTATAATCCTAGGCAAGGTCCGTGTCAAGCAAAGGGTCAGAAGTCCATATGAGTCAAAGGCAGGGTAGCGTAATCTAGGATGCGGCACGCAAACATGCTTTATATTCCAAAGTTTCATATGAATTCACTATCAACATTGTTTTATGTTAAATTTCTGCTTTTCAAATCTATAATATCGCTTACAGTACTAAATCTCTAATGCATACAATTGTTTATAATTAGATATTTTGCCACATTTTGACACATTTTTACATGCCTTGCATTCCAGTCTGCACACATGTATAGCAATATTTGTGCAAACACACTCCCATATGTATTTGTTGTTGTTTTCTTAATTATATTTTTAATTAAAATGTTTGCGCACTTCGCATTTTTTCTTTTCAGAATACACGCTCTTTGCAAATACACCGTCTGTCACACGAAATAACAAACACACAATTAAAGGARTTTTTTATTCATACTTCACACGTCTGTTACGCGCCTTGCTATTTTTTYGGAATTGCGTTCATAAATATTTTGCAACGAAAACTAATTTATATTCAAATATTGCGCCATAAAATTACTTTATTTTAAATATTCACTGGCGTGCGCATGAATGCCATTTCTTKCGGGTTGTGATTTCTGCTTTGGAGTTTTTTCTTATATAACTAACGAAGTTGATTTTTTACCGTGAAATTTGTGCCTTTTGGGCCGAACTTTTGCTACAAATTGGGGCGCAGCTCTTTGACGTTATATWATAAAGGCGTTTAGTGGAAGTTGTTCTAGTTCTATGAAATATTGCTAGAAATTTGAYTAAAGTTATAAATACAGTTGGTGTTATGACAATCTGGTAAGCTTGGGTTTCGAACCTGTAATCTACAACATGCTGGTAACACACATAAGCTAATTAACATATGTCGTTTACTCAGAAATAATTGTATTATAGTAACATACATGTTTTTTGTACGCAGTTTAAACAATTATTTGCTTGCCAGCAGCGTCAATATTTAAAACGCCTCGAAATCAGTTCCGYGCCTAATTTTTATTTGCTACAAAATTTACGATCTTGTATAGCTAAATTGTTATTAAGATTTTTTTTCACTCATACACTACGAAAAAGTGAAATATTATAGCGAAATGAGGAGAAAAACTTATAATTGCCGCTTAACAAATTCATGATTACAAGCAGTTAATTACAGTATAATGGTTCACAGACACGTAATTCCCACCATTAACCACAGTATGAGCACAAAAGTACATGAAAGATATATATGTGCATGTGCGTGTCGCGAAAAGGTGTGTTAATGTGAATTAGTATTTATGTCCTTTCGCTGTGTGGGCAATGAGCCGAAATGAAGCAGTAAAATGTGTAAAATATTTTCGTATGACATTCTCGTGCGGCACTCAAGTGCCTTATTAGGTGTGTGCGAAAGTGTAGGTCATCTGGGCTGCGGTAAATGAGCAAYAGATTGAAATTCATAATCTCACACAATAGTTGACCTCAACAAGGTGTCACTCACATATGCGGCCCTCCGCTTGGTAATACTTGATTGCTATATTTACTCGGTCGGCTACCGGTTTATTAACTTACGATTTCAGTTAATGACAGCAAGGGGTTAATTAAGCATACCTAAGGGTTGGGGTTAAGCGGTCAATGTGTAGCAAAATTGTATTTAATTAGGTAATTAGTTGATATAAGAGTGTTAAATTAAGTTAACTTATTTTTTGTGGTCTGTATTTTGCTGAAGCGAATGCTAGGCTGTGATTGTATGTGTATGGAAAATAAACCACGTAAGTAAATTGTGTAGATATGTAGAACCTAACAGGACGTGAAACAGTCTAAACACAAATAATGTGGTGTCCAAATTTATTAAATAACTTTCGCAAAAAAGTAAACAAATTTGACTTTAGTATTCTTAGTGTTGCTAAAAAAACAATTTTTTTTTCGCTTCATACTCTGAGAAATAGAAACCTTTGAGAAGTTCACTTCAAGTATGAGCTCTTCTATTTTTTCAGATAGAAATATCAAATATCGTTATCAACTACTTGAAAAAATATTTTATTTCGTGGATTTTTATAGTAAATTGAGTGCTCTCCAAAAATTAAGAGTTCGTAAATGGAGATAGCCGTATCACTGCCACGCCCACAAAACGCCATAAATCAAAAACCATAACTAGACACTAAATTAAGATATATAGTATAATTGTAATCTTGCACATAGGATAGCAGTTTTTGAAAAAGATGGGCATGGTACTGTGCTTCAATAAATTTAGGGTACATTAAGATATAACAACCAGTTGTAAATTGCTAAAATAATAAAAGAACTACTACCGTTAGTGTGAAAATGTATGAAATCGGACGATAACCCCACTTTATATATAACGGTTCTGTAAAAACTATTAACGCGATACGTCAATAATTAAATATGCCAGAGACGTCAAAATTTACTTCCAAAGTGGTATGAGAAGCCAGAGAAAAAACTGGACGATGGTCGGGGCACCGCCCACTTTCACTTGACATTGTAAAAATCAAAAAATAATTAATATAACGGGATAACAATATGTCTTAATGTCTTAATAATTCCTTTAATGTATGTTCAAGGTCCTAAATACCGGAAATGTCGACTCCAATATYTATTGTTGACTTTTTACCGAAAATATCAGYCAATGTTTGTGATATACAATTCAAATTCAGTGAGAATCCTTTCCAGGCAATATAATCTCTGTTTATCAAAACTGGGTTGAATCGGGTTAATGTTATATATCCCTGAGCCAGAATATATCTAAAATAAAAATTTTCGAACTTCYGGGTGACTTAATGCTGCAAATGTCGGGAACATTATGTTTAGTATGTGCCATGATAATAGTTAATAGAAAGAATCGGTTCCATGTTTTTCCAACTCCCATATACCATGTATAATGATTTTGTTTTGTCTTACAAATCTTATGATAATGATCATAGTTTTTATGGCAGTAATTATTTAACAGTAAGGACTATGAATGATTCGGTGCTCAGCTCATTTTAGCACTGGATCTGTGGAGCTCGTGTGAGCTCAGTAAGCTTTGATTACARCCCTGTATAACAGCCAGATCTTTTTGACCTTGTTTGATCCTTTGTTTTTCAATGGATCGAGAGGGGTCCTTTTAACTATTTGCTTCTTTGTCATTTCACTGCCTTAAGYTGGTATTAAAACAGTAAAACTAAGTATTTTGGAGGATACAGATTGTCAAAATGGCGTAAAGAAAAGTTAGGTTGAAACTTCTAAACACTTTCTCTTCCATTTTACGGCTTTCAGTAAATTAAGGCTGAAACAACTGTATATCATAATGGACCAGCGYTTCTTGCTTTGCAMGGGAGAYCAATTATGAAATTAGTGACCTGACYACCTAATTTAACCTAACTTAATAGTTTACATCTTGCTTCCTGTTCAAGAAAGTTGCGCTCAATTTATATTGAATTTCCGCAACTAAAGATTTTTAAGGGATTATGGGGTATAATCGATTCTATGCTTAAAATTTCACGTCCGCACAGCCAAGAAATATTTTGTTAATCGATTTCTGTTATGTTTAAAATATGTGTTCGATATTGCTTTTGTATACATACATATATGTTTCGATTACGACCATCTACGAAATCGGTCTTACTGTTTTCACAAGGAACATTTTTACCAAGTTTTCTCAAAATATCTTCATTGTTACTAAAGTTACAGATTACCAGAACAGACAGACGGATATTTACCAAGATTTCAATACGACCCCTATCTTAGCTTTAGGTGATAAATTCAGCAGTTAGGTGCACAAAACTATTATACTCTGTGGCGACATGTGTAAGAGTATAAAAATATTATCGAGAAGCTGGAGGTATTTATATTCACGGTTCATCCTTGAGTAAAAAAAAAAATAATAATAATTTTGCCAAAAAAATATGTTTTACTATGTTAGGCCTGGGATTTCTCCATTGTTCAGTTAGCTTCCATACAAACTGACCGATCAAAATCAAGTTGTTTTTGAAAAACTTGTTTATTTGACGAAATACATTTTTGTCCAAAGTAAGGCAATAGCTTCCGATATTGTTCAGGTCGGATCACTATAACATATAGCTGCCATACAAACAACAAGAGTAAATAAGTAAAAAAAGTGCAATACGAAATGCAACTGTGAAAGGTATTATAGCATCCAAAATTAATATTTTTGCTGGTTTCTTTAAAGAACTGCACGAGTACTTCTCAAGTACGAAAGAAATTATACATATTAAATTACCCAAATCTCTTAGTCGATTCATGTCTTTGCTTGAGCTTAGCAACACTATGTTTGAATACTGGACAATCTTGGTAAATATTTGGTTTAATAAAAGTAAATGATGATTTTTTACGGATGGACTTTTCGAGAAAAATAAAATGTGTTCAAGAATGAGTTTTAAGAATGTTCTCGGAAAGGTAATCGCCGCGGCTAAATCAAATAAATTTCGGTCAATAAGCCTAATTTTCAATTAATTTTCAGGCATATCTGCATAGAGAAGCAACTTTACATACCCCACAAAGTAGTACAGCCGAGTAAATAGCACGATCCTGGAAGCCACGGCACAGATCCACGACGTGGGATATTGCGTTCACCAAAAGTTTCCTTCAATAAGTTCGTTTTTTTTTGCTGGCTGTGTGCCATATAGGCACCAAAGTTCGTCCACATCAACATCCTCCAGTTTAGGTAAGGAAAAGTTAGTAATCAGGACTCTAGTGTTCACCGTTGACTGTAAGATTATGACGCCGGTTTAATTTTTGAAGAAATGTAGACGCATAATACTCGCCATGAAGCATACCAAACAGTGGCTTTTTGAGGATGTAATTTTGTTTCAAAACAAGAAAAAACGTTAACTTCGGTTGCACCGAAGCTAAATACCCTTCACAGGKKMATTTATGTTAGTAACTATATGTTCAGTTTGTATGGAAGCTTAATAAAAATATAGCATAACCGATTGGAACAATTTCTTCGGAGATTACATTGTTGCCTTTGAAAATTATCTATACCAAATTTCGTGAATATATCTTGTTAAATGTGAAAGTTTTCCATACAAGAACATGATTCCGATGGTTCAGTTTATATGGCAGCTATATGTTATAGTGGTCCGATATCGGCAGTTCCGACAAATGAGTAGCTTCTTGAAGAGAAAATGGTGTTTGAAAAATTTCAAAACGATATCTAAAATTGAGGGACTAGTTCGTATATATACAGACAGACGGACAGACAGACAGACGGACATGGCTAAATCGAATCAGCTCAACATACTGATCATTTATATATAYACTTTATAGGGTCTCCGACGCTTTCTTCTGGGTGTTACAAACTTCGTGASAAAATTAATATACCCTGTTCAGGKTATGAAAAAAATGAGATAAAACTCAAAAACAAAAGTTTCTTGTGAAAATTGGGATCGGTAATTTTTTTAATCCGCAAAYCAACAGCTTTACATAAAGTGGATGAGCACTTTTTCGATACACTGCTCCAAAGCAGCAACAGCTTTTATTACAGTAAAAGTGGGTCAAGAATGATCCATGGTAGCGCGAATTATCGGCCCTGCTGTGTGGTTGTGCCGACTAAATACTAGACGCAGCGCACGACGAGTCTCGCGAATCGTAACTTTATTTTAGTAATAAATATGAGGGTTTTGCAAACGTTGTTCCCGGGATCTGTCAATTACAAAATAGCAAACCAAACTGAGTATAAATCAAATAAGAGCTGCCAAAAGGAAAAACTCCAAAGAAGGTATTGTCGAATTGAAAACACATCAATGTCAATTTCAGCACAAAAAACTTGCCTAAATTAAAAATACTTTTGTAATCATAGTAGATGAGTGGAGAATCGAACAAACAACAAGTATATATAAAGTATGTTGACAAAATCAAATAGGCAAGTATAAAGCTGAATAGAAATCATTGTTTTATCTAAACTAAATATTACAATTTTGCATTGCTTACAACTTCAACAATGTTCAAGCTGTAATCTGACATTCTGCTTTTATGTAAGCCATCAATATTAATTTTTACGCTCATCAAATTCTGTGGTGGCTTGCACTCAAGTGGCATTATTTACCACACCCAATAGCCGAAACGAAAAAATCAATACCTTCAGCTAAGTGCGCGTGAGCGATCTTAACGACTGAATGCAAAGCAATAAGTAGCAGAGACATGCAGCTAAAATGTAATAAGAGCGCAAAATGCTGAAGAATCGACTTTGAAATTCTATAAATTCTTTGTATGCGCACAGGTCAGAGGAAACTTTACACATCCTATATATGAAGACAACAAGTATGTGAACAAAAACAACACACATACCATAAATACTATAGTTGATTAGAGTGTAAATATATTTAAATGTATATGGTATACATATTATATACCTTCTATATAAACGAAATATTTGTGCGAGCTATCGTGTGAAAAAGTAAGGAAAACGTGTGCTTAAAATACTTAGTGTTAAACAGTTAGTTTACTCAGGCCTTCATACTAGCGGGTGGCAAAGGTATTTGCCGAAAACTCCGCGTACTTTGACAAAATAAAGGATTATGGTACAAGGCTTACACAATGACAGAGTTCGGCCAACTTTGGCAACTTTATGTCATACTGAACAATAAAGAAAAAGCAAAAGGGTTGCAAAAGGGAAATTATAAGAAAGTGGCAATATTTAAAAGGGTCCCAGAGAGGAAAACATATTAAAGCAAAAATAAAACTGACTACTAAAAACATTGAAAAAGTTAAGTTTAGTTATACTTGTAAGAGCAAGTTATGTAATTTGTATGCAGGTGGAGAAGTAACTTGCTTACTTTGCAGGATATCTCTATTTATAAATGGTTTGTATGTAAAATTCATACTAACATTCAAAGGGTGGGCGGCAGATCTTAAAATTATCATACAAGTATTTTTATGCTAAAGTATTTACTCATTACGATTATTTCTCATTACGAGTTTGTTTGGAAAATTAAATTTCATATCAGAAAATAAATAGGAGAGTGATTAAAATTAGTTGAAATTTGCTAGACAAACCAACTTTTTATGTAAGTAGTTTAAATGGTTACATTCCATTTTGGTTAGCCATGTTGTTGTATATTTAGATTTTGATGAAATGAAATTTTCCTATCAGCTGTTTTGTAAACAGTGTTGATTTTTTTATTTTTTTTCTTGAAATGAAGCCGAATATTGCAATTATAGGCGCTGTTTTGACAAACGTACAATATAATTAATTTTTTCGCTATAGGCAATAAAGTGCCGGTTCATATGAAACTATAGCTTTGATTACAGCCCATGTTTCTCGATTTCAAAAATTCAACTTATGTCTCTAATTGTTTTTTATCGAAATTTCAAAGCATGTCAAACATATTTTTTGAGCTTAACAATTACTTCTTCTTTACTGGCGTAGACACCGCTCATATAGSCGAGTTAACAGCAGCGTGCCAGTTGTTTATTCTGTTTGTTATGTGGCACCTGTTCTTTCCAACCTAGTGGAGGTCTTCCTCTTCTTCTGCTTCCCCTGGTGGGTACTGCGTCCAATATCTTCAAAGCTGGAGTGTTTTCGTCCATTAGGACGACATATGACGGACGACTAATGGCTATCTATATGTCGACTGGTACGTTAGAATCTGCTATCTCTATCGATTGTCCGGTGAGAATTTCATGAAATTTCAATCATTCGAAGTGAAGTTATTGCATTTTAAATGTCAGATGTTTGTGTTATCGGTGCGAAAATGAGCTTCGAACAAAGACCCAACATTAAATTTTGTCTCTAAATTGGTAAAGCTTTTACCGAAACGCTTCAATTGATGAAACACGCTTTTGTCGATGTTTGCCTATCCCGTTGCAGCGTGCACAAGTGGTGTCAACGTATCCAAAGTGATCGTGAGGACATAAATGACGATAATTATCTGGGCCAAAAAAAAAAAAAAAAAAAAAAAATCTGTGATCGAAGGAAATTCCATCGAAAAGGTGCGTGAATTCATCATAACATCTCCAAAACATAGATTTATCGCATTTTGACCGAACATTAGGGCTTATGAACGGTGTGTGCACGGTTCGTTCCACACAAATTGACTGACGACCAAAACTTGCTCAGAATGCAACATTCGAAGAACATCTTATGACCGATTATTTGACCAAAATTTACACTTAACCATTAACTGCTCCCCGTACTCACCTGACGTGACAGCGTGCGACTTTTTTCTTTTCGAAAAATTGCATTTTCCCATGAAAGGAAATCGGTATGCAGCCGTAGGCGCCATTCAAAAGGCTTGCACCCGCATACTGGTGGCCATACCGTCCAACGARCTACAACACTCGTTCGACATGTTTTTGGAACGCGCAAAAAGCTRTATTGAAGCAGAAGAAGACCATTTTGAATAAAATAAATTGGTTTTGCTGAAAAAACCATTTGTTCTCTCGAAAACTCTCAACGTCGGCTCATCAGATATTGTCCTCGTCCATGCCTCTGCGCCATATAGCAGYATGGGAATAATGAGTGAACTATAAAATTTTGTTTTTATTCATCGACAGAGGACTTTACTTCTCAACTGCCTACTCAGTCCGAAGTAGCACTTGTCGGCAATTGTTATTCTGCGTTGGATTTCGGTACTGATATTATTATTGGTGTTGATGTTAGTTCCAAGATATATGATATTATCTACGACTTTGAAGTTATGACGGTCAAAAGTGACGTGGGAGCCTAGTCGCGAGTGGGACGTTTGTTYGTATTAGAGAAAAGGTGGCAAGTTAAAAGGCTCCTGTTTTTTGTTAGCCAAAGAAAAGCAATACAGTGAAAGGATTTTTTTTATAAACTCTCAAATTGAACTCCGCCTTGTAGATGGTAACGTCTGTAATATATAGTATAARAAAATATTCAATTTCTAAGGTTAGAAGCTTAGGTATAGAAACGCTGCATACATACAGTTTACCAGGCAAATTGAACAACGGGTTTATTTGAAATTTTGCGTTTGCAATCGTATCACGGTTATGGAGTCTTGAAAATAATGCTATAATAGTTTTTGGCAATATAATKTCTCACGAACAGAAGTATTTGAGTAGCACAAAACAATGTGAAGGTCAACACCGAAAACTTGTCTTAAGCGATTTTTTTTTTTGTTTGAAGCGTAGCATTGCTAGACTCTTACCACTCTGCTCAATAGCGAATGGTCATTAACAAATTCAGCGAAATCGGAAATCAAATTTTTGACGTGTCATCTCACCCGTGGGTATAAAAAGTGTAAGAAAATATGTATTATATATTATATTATTATGTATTAAGTATTATATATATGTTATGTTAAATTCTCCGAAGAAATGTTGTATTCATACAACATACATTTAGATTTGCTTTGTAAAATATTTGACGTTCGTGAATAGTGCTTAGTGGTTTTGCTCCAATAATGGTTAAATGCTCTAAATAGCCTACTTCCAAGTACAGGCTCAAATGATTAATTTCTCATAAATTACTAGAAATTTAAAAAGCGTTTGAAACCCTTTACAATCGTGAATATTTTACTATTATTTAATAAAGAGTAATTTGAATTTGATTCGATATTGTCAAGTTTGATTCTTTATTTATCGATTTATCCTGCGGAGGTTTTTATTATCTCTCCGTTCAAACGCTTCGCTACTGTGCCCTAGAGTTACTCGTACATACACAAAGTGTGTTGATGGTAGATAAACATKCCGATATACTACTGGGTGGTACAYCTACCACCRCACACGACTACAAACTTGGCCTCACAAAATTGTTATATACAATGTTAATGATATTCTTCAAGTCTACGGCGACTTCAGTTGTTGAAGACTGTCCGAACTTTCAGCTTAATCGCCTATGCAGTTGTTGGTGTTTGTCTGCATTTTCTTGTGTGCGTCTATTTTGCTGCTTGTGTGTGAGAATATGTAATACTTTTGCTATTTATGTAATTTTCTCATTCAAGCGGCAAAAGTTTTAATATCTTCAAGTTTGTTGACGATGCAGCGCTTCATGCCAGTTGCACGCCAGCTTCAATGGCCCTCGTTGGCTTGGCGCTTAGTCCGGTGAGGTGCTGAAACATTTTGGCAATTTAAAGCTGTTGAAAATATTTGAATTTTATGTTGACTTTTATTGCATTATAATAGTTGATGATGGTAATGACGTTGGTGCCAAGCAGCTAAACTTCTTGAATAGTAGTTGATGGCGAAGTGTGGGTGGTGTGTGTAGGTGGACGTGCGGGATAATGTGTTGCGCAAAGTTGTGTTGTGACGGAACTCAGCTCGGCGAAGGTGTTGAGGCATTTGTTAATGAAGCGCCAAATGTGTTACTGCCACAAGTAGGCACTCACTATATYTTTACATTTTGGTTGAATGTGGTGAGTGTTGCACTTGGCTGTTATTGGCAGCCGAGCTGATGATGCCACTAACGCACAAAGCTACGATATACATGGTTATTTTGTTTTTTTGCTCTTTGAGTAGTTAGTAAAATTTAAAGTGCTTTTAATATACTGCGCATGAAGTGTGCTTTTAGGCGTTGTGGCAGCAAGCGATTACATTAAGGCGCGTCGGAATTAAAAATTTACAGTGTCAAGTAAGCAAGCTTGTGGTAAACGACTACAAGGATAGAGTGTGGAATCGTGTGCTCTCAACTTTATATGTGTGTGTTTGTTTTTGTAGACATGCTTTTGAGAGCACTTAGCCGGCTTATTTGCTAGACAGTATTTTTTAATGACTATAAAAATATATTTATGGCTTAGTGCACCATAAATTACCCGTTGGCGTTGCCACAAATTAGTATTGCCTACTTTTTGGGGCCAACTGGTAGTTGAGTAAGTCTTAAGTTGGACAAATTTGTGTGACAGCGCGGATTTKGGCTGCTAATTTTTCATATTTTATGGGAGGCTTACTGCTATTTAATACAGTTAACTGTCTGACTCAGAGAAATTGGGATTAAATGTTGTGATTGAGATTCTTTGCTTTGTTGGCTTACATTATTCCGTAACATATCAGTCTCTTTTATTTTTTCTGAATAATATACCATGTGTAACATTAGTATGGTATATGATATAAAGTTTCAGTCTTTACTTTCAGATGTTATTCAATSTTACAAATCACTTATTCATTTAACCCATTAAGAAGAATATATATTTCATCCGTTCCCACGACTGTTGAGTCAAAGTAATCGGAAAAAGCACGGGTGTTTATTCTCCAAATTACTTCAGGAATGTCGCTAAAACAAAAACAGTACATATTTCTTATGAAAATGGAAATACTGGCAATTATTTTTTTGCAAATCAGTTCTGTTAAGAATTCGTGGTAGCAGAATGAGAGTTCTTAAAATTGAACTACTTATGGTTAGATGTTAGTCTCACTCGTTACAACTCATCTCTCAAGTGTTAACATCCACGTTTTGATAAAAGTACTTAGCTTTTATTGAAATGAAGTGAAATCTTATTTTGAGAGGGCCAAAAGAAGTTGGCTTATAGAAGGAAAACTTCTCTTCTCGTTTTTCAATATACACATTTTCAAGAACGTTTCAAGTTTTTACTGTAGCTATGTAAATATTAGGTTWGTTTAGGTTGACTGGCTGGCTATCACACTATACATAGGCCTTCTGGTCCGTAGTAATGTCAGATGGTTCAGTTAAATTCCAGCTAAAGTACTCGTCTTACRAGACATCAACGCTTTTTCAAAGTTTAAGCGAGATTTGATATATATTTCTGTTCCTTCTCCTGGTCTTATTTACCGTAAGGCTCCGGCATATCTAAGACGATTTCTATGTGAGGCCGGCCAGAAGCCTAAGAGGTGTTCTAACATCTCTTTCAGGCCTGCGTCCTTGCACTTTCTACATGAATTTTCAGTACTGCATGAGATGCCAGTACGTTGTGACCTGCCATAAGGCAAAAAGCATAAGWAGTTTTYATTGATATTWTTACAYAACTTAGCCAGATGGTTTGTCCGTCCTTTGCGAATTTTYATTGCATGTCGATTTTATCGACTTACTCCCTATATARTGTCGATATCCATACGGATAGCACTTTTGGCTGCTCATTAGCTGTTTCATTTATCGGATTGCTCTTGTGGTCTGGAACTCATATTATTTTCAGCAGCATCTACTGCTTTACTGCTTCTAAGGACATTCTCTCAATTAATATGATTTGAGATAATTGTGTTATTCACACTAAATAAATATTCRCTATCTCAACAGCTATCCTGATTTTAGAGACTTCCGTTTGGAAGACGCAGTACGAGGTGTGTTCAAAAAGTTTAGTAAATTTTGAATTTTCGCGGGTTACGTATTTTCGAATTTCGAACTTTTTGCGACGTTATGTTGGAACTCATGTCTCTCACTTCTGCCGACAAGCTCGGTCATTTTGAATGTTCATTTAATTGTTGACAGCTGCTTTGCTTGCACGTGTTTTGGATCGTCTTCGATTTTTACCTATTCAAAAAAATGGATCAAAGAATCTGTATCAAATTTTGTGTAAAAAACGAAACTAAGTGTGCGGATGCATTCCGAATGTTGACTGTGGCATACGGAGAAGCTACCTTGGACCGAAGCAACGTTTATCAGTGGTATAAAATGCTCTCAGAAGGCCGAGAAGATGTGACAAAAATTGGCTTTTGCACCACAATAACGCCCCTGCTCACACATCGTTACTTGTGCGCGACTTTTTGGCCAAAAATAACACACTAATGATGTCGCAGCCACCGTATTCCCCAAATCTGGCCCCCTGTGACTTTTTCTTGTTACGCTTCTCTTGACGAGATAAAGACGGCATCGAAGGAAGAGCTGAAGAAGATAAAAAAAAAATTATTTTTGAAGTGCTTCGAAGATTGGAAAAACCGTTGGCAGAAGTGTATAATATCTCATGGGGATTACTTTGAAGGGGACAAAATAGATATTCATGAATAAATAAATAATTTTTTGAAAACACACAAAATTCGTGATACTTTTTGAACACACCTCGTATTTCGGAAGCATGAAGGTTCGTAAGGTTAAGCTTCGGTCAATAGTTTCGGACACCCAATTCAATCAGCCATTTTTGAACCGTCCATATAGTAATTGGAAATTTCAGCGGCATGTTTCTCTTTTGYTGTGACTAAAATCTTCTTTCTCAGAGAGGTTTATTTTATCCACCAAATCTCTGCTAATCAAACTTTATCTGAAAGTTCTTTCAGAACCTTCCCATGCAGTGTTGATTGGTGGTAGGTTGAGTGACCTTTCTAATGCAGCCATAGGAATGGRTGTAACAMATTTAAATAAATAATAATAATTATAGTTTTAGGCCTAATGCCAAGGTGACTGCTTACATAAATGATCTCCCCCTTGATCTCATGAATTATAACGAAATATGTTTCTGAAATTTTMATTAAAGTGAATATTTGAAGATATATTCATAGTCTAAGTGGTTTCTGATATTATGTGCAATTTCAAACCACTTTACTTTACTGTCATCCATTTTGTAGGCAATGCGTTATTGAAACACGAAATGCGTTTTTATGATTTTAAACCATCTTGAAAACTTTATTTTCCAATTTTTTCTGCTTTATTAAAATTATTGAAATACCTATACAAGGAAAAACGTAACCTCCGGTTCCCCCGAAGCGAGAATTGTTTCGCAAATAAGAAATATTCTATATAAGAAGTTGATTTTGATCGTTCGCCTTGTATGTCAGCTATATGCTATAGTRGTTTCTTGTGAGACTGTTGCTTTGAGCWATTAGTTGTCAAATAAAAAGTTTTTCATACAAGGACTCATTCAGTTTGTATAGCAGTTATATTGTACAGTGACCATTTATCGGCGATTCAGACAAATGATCAGCTTCTTAAGAAAGAAAGAAAACTGATGCACTACTTCTCATATATAAATACAGACGGACAGAGGACTAAGTTCGTCSTGCTGATCTTGATGTATACTATACAATCGCCGACTTTTTCTGGGTGTTACAAATTTCGAGGCAAACTTAACCATATTCAAGATATAATTAATGATGGCAGCCTTACTTTTTCAAACTTTAAGATTCAAAAATAAGACACTTGCCAACTCCCAAATGCACCAAACGCTAATTTTAAAACAAAACTCTYTTCTCCCTTACTTATATGATGATGTGTCTTTTCTTCGAGAGAGCTATAAAACACGCAAATTTACCACCACCAAGCCATTTTAATGAGTTTTTAATGTACGCTCGCGGAAAATTTTATTGACTTATGATAAAGTTCAGCACATGCTTTGGAAAGTATAATTACGTACGTAATTAAATTGGTACTTAAAAGAGCATTTATCAAAACAAAACGAAACGAGTTCAACAAAACAAATCAACTGTTTTTGCATATAAATCCACACATATGTGTATTTAAAAACAACAACATTTAACAAACTCACCGACCAACCGCTCCAACTCGAAATATTCAACAAATTCACACTTCAACCGCTCGGAGCTGAACCAACTGAATGGTCAGTGAAGTAACCAACCGACATGCCAACTGAACAACTACCAACTATCTAACTACATACATACTCCCRCACATACATTTGTTAAAACTAACGAAGGAACTATTTTAATAACCGGTGAGCTGCTGGCCAAACAAACTAACGACCAATGATCACTCACCGAATRCACTTCTACTTCCTCTGTGCACTGTATTCGCATGCCTCTTTTTCAGCAAGCCGCTGGAATGGCGTTGATATTAAAAAACTTTCATTCGAAAAGTGTCCTCAATTGTCGGTGCACTCATGCTCAGAAGCCTAGCGTGGTTTACAGTTAACAATTGGCCGACTTGTTGGCCTCAAAATTGCCACAGCCGAGCTGGAGTAGATTTGATACACTCTGTTGTGCGCTGTGCCCGTAGTTGGGTTGATTGCAATTTTTCCAGACGAACTCCTGAACTGGTGGTCAAGTGGTTTKTAGTTTTGTTTTAAAAAAAGCGATTTTCTGTCTCGTTGATGTGCAACATTTTGTTTATTAAAATCGCAAAATGACTTAAAAATATAAAGGTTCGGTTGAAAAATGTGGAATTCGAAAGCTTCCTTTGTTTGTTCAGTTCTTGTTTAGGCAGTGAATTTTGTGTCCAACATTTAAGGCTGCGAGTGAACTATCCATRATCTTCAAACTATTCGAGAAATACACATTCATGAATGTGTTGTTGAAGTGAAAGCTGGACTTCACGCTGTTGAAACCAGCGTGGAAGTGGTCAGAGCGTGAGCTAGAAAGTGACTTATAGAATAAAAAAAGAAAACGAGAAAYGAATATATTTCTAACCCCAAAAATTTGTAGTCTTCTAGTTTGAAACGTTGTACTTTAATYAAAGCTCCAACGCTTTAATGTTCCATTCCTGTAATTTTATACTCTGAACTGGGGAAACTAAATTTGCCAAGAAGTTTGTAACACTTAGAAGAAAGCGTCAGATACTCTATTATATACTAATGTGATCAAATTGAAATGTATATTTTGTCCATTTCATCTCCTTTTCAACCGATGCGAATCTCAAATACTAATGAATATTTTGACGTGAAATTTAGATGTCATTGACAGTACTATCAACTTACAGGAAAAAAGTTACCATTTCGAAAAACASACGAAGTATAAATAAAAATTGACATTTTAATTTTATCACAGTAATATATACATATCCAGTTACATAATAATCAACAGGAGGAGCTTAGTCGTATGTTCGTCAGTCTGTCACTCCATCTGTATATAAGCCAACTAGATCCTCAGTGYTTCAAATCTTTTTCTTCTTAATTGGCGTAGACACCGCTYACGCGATTATAGCCGAGTTAAGAACAGCGCGCCAGTCGYTTCTTCTTTTCGCTACGTGGTGCCAATTGGATATTCCTAGCGAAGCCAGGTCCTACTCCACCTGGTTCTTCCAATGGAGTGGGGGTCTTCCTCTTCTTCTRCTTCCCCCGGCGGGTACAACGCCGAATACTTTCAGAGCTGGAGTGTTTTCGTCCATTCGGACAACATGACCTAGCCAGCGTAGCCGCTGTCTTTTAATTTGCTGAACTATGTCAATGCCGTCATATTTCTCATGTAGCTCATCATTCCATCGAATGCTATATTCGCCGTAGCCAATACGCAAAGGACCATAAATCTTCGCAGAACTTTTCTCTCGAAAACCCGCAACGTCGACTCATCAGTTGTTGTCATCGTCCAAGCCTCTGCACCATACAGTAGGACGGGAATTATAAGGGACTTATAGAGGTTGGTTTTTTTTTGCGAGAGAGGACTTTGCTTCTCAATTGCCTACTCAGTCCGAAGTAGTACCTGTTGGCAAGAGTTATCCTGCGTTGGATTTYCASGCTGACATAGATAGACGACATTGTCTACGACTTCAAAGTTATGACTGCAAACAGTGGCGTGGGTGCCTAGTCGCGAGTGCGATGACTATTTGTTTGATGACTCGTTCACTGTCAGACCCATCTGCTTTGCTTCCTTGTCCAGTCTGAAGAAAGCAGGATTAACGGCGCGGGTGTTGAGGCCGATGATATCAATAACATCGGCATRCGCCAGCAGCTGTACACTCTTATGCAGCTCGAACTATTTTCTCCAGAAGCAGGTTGAAAAAGTCGCACGATAAGGAATCGCCTTGTCTGAAACCTCGTTTGCTATCGAACGGCTCGGAGAGGTCCTTCCCGATTCTGACGGAGCTTTTGGTGTTGCTCAACGTCAGCTTACACAGCCGTATAAGTTTTGCAGGGAYACCAAATTCAGACATCGCGGCGTTAAGGCAGCTCCTCTTCGTGCTGTCGAAAGCAGCTTTGAAATCGACGAAGAGGTAGTAAGTGTCGATTTCCTTTCWTGGGTCTTTTCCAAGATTTGGTGCATGGTGAATATCTGGTCGGWTATTGATTTGCCAGGTCTAAAGCCACACTGATAAGTCCCAATCAGTTTGTTGACGGTGGGTTTTAATCCTTCACACAATAAGCTCGATAGAAGCTTATACGCGATGTTGAGGAGGCTAATCCCACGGTAGTTGGAGCAGCTTGCGGGGTCTCCGTTTTTGTGGATTGGGATCACTTAAATTCCAATCGTTTTGCATGCTTTCGATCGACCATATTTTACAAATAAGCTGATGCGTACTCCCTATCAGTTCTTCGCCACCGTGTTTGAATAGCTCGGCCGGCAATCCATCGGCCCCCGCCGCTTTGTTGTTCTTCAAACGGATAATTGATGAAYAGATTCGAACTTCTTCATGGTCGGGCATTGGAACGTCTGCTTCACCGCCATCTATTGGGGAATCGGGTTTACCTTCKCCTGCAGTTGTGCGCTCACTGCTATTCAGCAGGTTGGAGAAGTGTTCCCTCCATAATTTAAGTATGATCTGTGCATCGATGAATAGATCACCTTTGGGGGTTCTAYAAGAGTATGCTCCGGTCTTGAAACCTTCTGTAAGCCGTCGCATTTTTTCGTAGAATTTTCGAGCATTACCCCTGTCGACCTGCTTATTAAGCTCTTCGTACTTACGCATTTGGGCCTCTTTCTTTTTCTGTCTGCAAATGCGTCTCGCTTTCCTCTTCAACTCTCGGTATCTATCCCATTCTGCACGTGTTGTGGTCGATCGTAACGTTGCGAGGTAGGCAACCTGTTTCTCTCCGCTGCTGTGCCAGCTGTTCTTWTGCACTTTCCGAAAACCAATGGTTTCGGTTGCAGCTRTAGTAACTGTAGGAGKTTGAAATGCCAACCCACAGTTAGTTATACCGAGTTGTTGACGAGTGCGCTCAGAGAGCAGGAGTGCAAGCCGATTAGAAAATCGTTCAGCTGTCTGTTGTGCTTGTGTTTTGCTGTATAGAGGCGGGTGCGAATCTTGGCTGCAACAAGATAGTGGTCCGAGTCGATGTTAGGGTCTCGGAGCGCACGCTCATCTAAAACACTGGAGACGTGTCTTCCGGCTAGCAGAACATGATCGATCTGGTTGGTGGTTTTCGATCCGGAGATAGCCAGGTAGCTTGATGAATTTTCTTATGCTGGAATCTAGAACTACAGTTAACCATATTTCGGGCCACGGCGAAATCGATCAGGCGCAACCCATTTGGGGGATGTTTCGTCGTGGAGGCTGAATTTACGGACCGTAATACCAAAGATACCTTCTTTGCCCACCCTGGCGTTAAAGTCGCTAAGCACGATCTTGACATCGTGGCGGGRGCAGCTCTCATAAGTGCGCTCCAAGCACTCATAAAATGCATCTTAGGTCACATCATCCTTCTCATCCGTCGGGGCGTGGGCGTAAATCAGCGCTATGTTGAAGAACCTCGATTTGATGCGGATTGTCTCTAGCCGTCCATTCACCGGAGTGAATGATAGTACTCGGCGACGGAGTCTCTCTCGCTCACCACGAATCCCACACCAAACTTGGGCTCCTTTATATGGCCACTGTAGTAAATGCCACAAGGACCTACTCGTCTCTATCCTTGTCCCGTCCATCGCATTTCTTGGACGGCGCTGATGTCAGCCTTTATTTTCGCGAGGTCTTCAACCAGCTGGGTAGCGGCACCTTCCCAATTAAGGGAGTGAACATTCCAGTTGCATGCTCWCAATTCGTTGTCCTTATTTCGTTTGCCGTCGTCGTCATCAAAAGGAAGGTCTCTCATTCGAGGCTGATTGATAATTTTCATTGGGGATGTTTTTTATGTGGCGGGTCCCAAACCCAGTGCACAACCCTATGCAGGGGATATTTCGCCTTCTCATTTTAGCTCGCCTTCAAACGGATGCTCTTAATCTACCCAAAGATTACTTGTTCAGAGACCGGAAGTCGTGAGCTGCTTGAGTCATATGTAAAAGAATCGTTTCTRGCCACTCCCASGTGAATGGCGATCAGARAACTTTCCTCACTTACGTGAACTTCTACACATGACTCCATCGTCCATTAAAGTGTACTACTTATTTATGTTCTTCTATAAAATGCTCATATGTGAGGCGCTTGTCTTTAACCATAAGCCAGTGTTATTATTCTAGTAATATAAAACATTATTCAAATTGTTTTAGAAGTTGGTGCAGATTATCTTTATTTTGTTAGAAAACTAGGTCTGTTCTGGCATTGTAAATCAGCTTGATTGTTAAATAAAGGTATTCGTGATTTGCAGTTAATCCTCTTGTGATCTCTCTAGTGCTTTTTTAATTCGAATATTAAGCTATGTCTCCTTTGAAAGCCCCTCTTCTGTACATATCTGTGCCATTACATCAGAGCTTAATATGCTATTCACTTTCCYTATATTCTGTATCTTGATAATATACTATATAAGTTATCATTTTCCACATACCTGTATAAATGAGTAGAGCATTGCATTATTTATAACCTAAATATCACGCACCATACTGCGCACTAACGACAGCACTCAGCAAATTTCAATTTGAAAAATAATCACATAACGAAAAAGGCATTTCACCAATTTATTAGCTTTTCTTATTTATGAAAGCAAAAATCATTACTTTCGCAAACAAAGTTAATCAAATATTACATTACTCAGCCATAACAAAAGAGTCGAAAAGCAGAAGCAGGTGAGTAAACAAAGTAAATACAAGTAGTGCCTCATTAGTGTCGTAATAAGGCGAGTGTAAACACATTCTAAGACGCAAATGGAAAAAGTACTTCAGTGTGAGTAGCACGAACAGCCATACATACAGCCATACACGCTTATATATTTATACACCCTATATATGTAGGCATATGAAGGSCTACTAACTCAGACTACTGGTGCTGCCGTCAGCTGTTGGCTGCCTGCCATCGGCTAATGATTGTTGTTGCTGTGTCGYACACAATTCTTGTAGGTGTGAATATAAAGGCGGGTTGTTGAAAGTGTTTTTGATTCTGAAGTGGTTTGAAGCTGAAGATGGCGCGCCCCAAATCAAAATATTTAGTTAAAATATTCAACGAATTTGCTTTAACACCCGAAAAATTACGCATTGCCGCAACGAAAACAACAACAACAACAAAAAAYTGTGATAATATATATGCCGARACGGCAAATAAATTAGCCAGAGCCACACGAAAGAAAACAAGCAACAAWAACCAACAACAAACAAAAAGTATTAATAATATGCGTGAATAACAACGCCGACGGCGAAAACAAAGTTATATAGCGCGACAAGAACTCATCTATCAGCTGCGCTTGCCTACTCGACTCGATTCATGGACGCCGTTCAACCTGAAGAAATTGTGCAATTGGGGTGGAGCATRGGAAGAGTGATGTTAGTATTTACTTTGCACAAAGGTATTGCTTGAAAGTAATAAGAAAGTACCAGACTTGCGGATGGTTGTGTTGGTTGGCGCGATAACCGCAACAGCTTTTGCCTGAAATTTGTTTAATGGCGGCCCTTTTGAAATGTATACTCGCCTTATATTTGCAGTATTTCTGTGTAAATATTTATACATAAACTAATGTATAAATTTACCGCTATAAAAATGTGTGTTGTTGTTGTTGTTGTTTCTGCTTTGGCTTGCTGTTAATGAATTACTTGCTTTTGCTCATTTATTTTCACACGTCGACAAGAAAAGTGAAGATATAAAGGAATGCGCCTAATGTTAGGCTACATTTATAGCAGCTCGTGCCGGCGTTGCGGTTGTCGAACYGCTTGTCAGTCAGCGAGTAGTAGCAGCAATTGTCTGCCCACTCACTTGCATATGTACATACACACTTACAAATTATATCTACATTGTTGGGTCGAACACAGAAACACCTTCCTAAACAAATAAAGGAATATATAAGAAATATGAGGGGATGAAAGGTGTTATGTACGGGTATTGAAAKATGAGATACGGGTATACCAATACATGAAATAGCACATGGCAAACAATTGGTGAGATTTTTCCCTTCCKGCTATTTTGAGCTTCTAATTCTCAATCGCTTCTTTACGCTTCGCTGATTTCGCTGCTTGTATTGTATTGTAATTATTGGTATGTATATTCTCAAATTCTAAGTTTCGGTTTTAGTTTGCTTGAACTTTTTAAATAAATTTTTAAAGATATTTGGTGTTACTTAGATACTGAGATTGAATTCAAGCTGCACTGAAGTGAGTGCTACACGTTATAATACTGTAGAACCACAAAAAAAAAAAAAAAAAAAAA